>NC_034411.1:101532893-101630853 GCF_002078875.1 Numida meleagris
GGAGAGGAGAGGAGAGGAGAGGAGAGGAGAGGAGAGGAGAGGAGAGAAAAAAGAAAAAATGAAAGAAAAGAAGAAAAGGAAAGAAAAGGAAAGAAAAAAAGGAAAGAAAAGAAAAAAGGAAAGAAAAGAAAAGAATAGAAAAGAAGAAAAGAAAAGAAAAGAAAAGAAAAGAAAAGAAAAGAAAAGAAAAGAAAAGAAAAGAAAAGAAAAGAAAAGAAAAGAGAAAGAAAAGAGAAAGAAAAGAGAAAGAAGAGAAAAGAAAAAAAGAAGAATAACACCCTTAAAGATTTCCAGCAGAACTGTCTACTAAAAAGAAAATATATTTTCAACTCAGAATACTTCAGCAGCAGGAACAAAAATGTATGTAACTAGCAAGGTAAGTAGTTAAAGCACATGAATAAATCTACTCACCTGTGTAACATGATTTCCTTGTTTGCATAAAGTTTATGAACTGCTCATACGTCAGTACAGTGGATTCCTGTTAAAGAGCTGATTTATTTCAGTGGAGTAATCCTAGTACAAAACTGGTGCAAGAGCAGGGTAGGTGTCTGGCTTCAGTAATTTCTGACTTACATCACGAGCCAGCGGAACTGAACTCTGACATTTCATCTTAAACATGCTTAGTATTAAATGAAACCGGCGTGTTTGACCTAATGTTATTCGCCGTTCCACAGGAATATATTAAACTCTGTTCTGACATGCATGTACATTAACCCAAATGATCCTAAAGGAAAACGGAACTTGTGCTTACATCAGAGTTCAGAATTCACCCCCGTACTTATAATAACCAGAAATTTCAGTTATGTACACAAAGAATTTTAGATCAAACTGATCACTGAATAAAAACTAGCCCTTTGCTGGCTTTATCACAGCCAAGGCAATTGGAAAGAATGTATAAACTTCACCTTTTGCCTACTCAATCTGCCTATGCCTCAAAAGTAGCCTTTGCATAAACCTTCCTCCGGTATTTTTTCTCGACTCTACGGACACAGTGTGATTTTTATTTATTTTGTTCTTTTTAACCGCTGCAACCATCAATTCTAATAAGAACTGGCATTCTGCTGAGATTTTGTAAGATAATAGTATTTTCTAGGGCTTATGTTTCGGGACAACAGTAAAACCAGCAAAAGCCATGCCCCCTAGAAGTTCAGGAAGGCAGAAGAAGCCACAAGACATGAGGCTCAGGAGGCAGAATCAGGCCGCTTGCATGGCCACCCCACAGCAAAGCTCTTAGCCGTGAAAAACTCAGGGTGCTGGGGTTTGATTTTTTTGCCCACTGAGGTTTCTCACTGGCCAACGATGCAACTGAGAGCTCAGTGGAGGCTTTTGCAAGCTGTGGGTTTTCTTGCTGGCCCCCGGGGGGAGCTGCAGACTGTGGCAAACACCCCATTCCCTGGCTTACGTTGAACCGGGTAAATACTGCTTGGAATAAATAGCCTGCAATGGGAAAACAGTAATCCAAAAAACAATAAGGAGCTGAAGCGCTTTTTTCCACCTACAGCTGAGAATGCGTTTGAAAATCAACACCTAAAACACGCTAGGAAGGAGACAGTTTGTTTGTCTGAGTGTGACTTTCTTGGCAGCAGGATTTCTCCCTAATTTATAACCATTATGTAAACTTCTGACTTCCAGATTCACACTGTGAAAATATTCAAGATGAACTAATCAGGGTGGAAATCTGAAATTGTTTCTGCATGGTTTGTATCCCCCATCTGGCAGCACAGAACAAACAGTACAACCCTGATGGTGTTTACATGAGTTACCTTGCTGGAGGAAATGATCGTACTTAGAAAATTGTCCCTGCTCTAGAAATTTAACAACTTGTTGGCCTAAACAAGCCTTGATATCTTTTTAATCTCTTCTTTTTTGTTGTATATGTTTGAGGAGGGGGAAGTTATTAGCTGTGAAATAGAGCTTTCGCACCGCATCTGCCTTTTAACTGTGAGCTGATCTTTAGTTAAATATTTCAGTTACAGTTGGTGCTTCTGCTTGCTTCCTACAGGGAACTGAACCGGTGATCGTCCTCAGAAATTGCTGCTAGCATGATTACCTATTGAGACATTCAGTGCGGCTGTTTTCTTGGCTGTCAGCAGTTTCAAGCGGCTCCGCAAACACAGTGTGCACATTCAAAAGCAGAAATGCGCTCTGTGATTTTAATTGCGCTGCACCCTCAGTGGAGTTTCACTATAGCAAAGTATCAGACGCACAGTTTTCGTGGAGGGGACTGGATTTGCTGCTCTGTCATTCACTTGTATTTTCTTTTAGAGCAAGATAGAGAATAGCTTGACAAATGCTAAGAATGATAATAAGAGAAATTTGTCTTCAGAAACTCTGTGGAGTTTTCAGCAACTTCAGAAGAGAAATTTTATTTCAGTCATTGCCTTGCAGTGCAGAATATTTTATATGTTTGTAGCAGAGAGCATGAATCTGCATCCAGAAATGTTCCAGAAAAAATAGAAACATAATGTTAGACCGTGAGAATTCGTAATCCTAAAATGTAATAGATTTTATAAAGTACGGTCATTTAAGTTAGAATTATTACATAAAGTTAATAAGGGGAAGATAATATTTCTTTTTTTCCTTTTTATTAAAAAAAAAAACCCTAAAATAAGTGCGGTCTTCTGTAGTGATCCATTTCAAGTTTTTGGCTCTAGTTTGTATTATTCTGTAGTTTTCAGTTGGCCTTCTGGTGATCACTGTGAATTAATGGGATATGACTATGTCATGTGAGCTTTCCAAAAAAATGATGGAATTATATTAAATTTATTTTACTATGAATTCCATCCATGTTCTCCCAGAAAAATTTCTTGGACACAAATAATTTTAAAAACAACAAAACTGGCTTGTCTTTGTGGCCGAAGCTTAAAATTATTTCCCAAACACTTAAAAACGTAATTAAAATTGGTTTTTCTTTCATCCTAGCATAAGGAGCCAAAATAATGCATACTTTACATTAAAATGTTGGCAGTTTTTATACAGTGATTTTTTAAGTCAAAATCAAATTTATATGCTAAGTGATTTACATTTAATTTGTTTAATGTTTCTTAGCTTGAAGTTTAAAGAAGATTTGAAGCAAAACAACATATCCAATATCCCAAAGTGAGTCTATGTTAAGATCTGGCTTGCAAATATAGTAGATGTTTAATTTGGATTTTGATTATTGTTGATTTTTTTTTAAATGAAAGAAATGTTCTCCGTTGGAAGGAGCTGTCGCTATATAAAGCAGGAAAAGGATCCTACACCAAAGCAAAAGTACGATCCTACAGCAAAGCTAAAGTGCCATTGACTTAAGGGAACAGAATTAGGGTCAAATGATACAAAGGAAAAAGTGGGAGACTTCAGACACGGGAGAAAAGTTTACACACTGAATGCAGAGCAGCGTTAGAGAGATCCCGTGGGTGTTTGAGCATGACAACTCTTTAGGATCCAGAAGGCATGCAAGAAAGTTGTGAACATTTCAAAAAGCATTTCCAGCTGATTTAAAAGACTGAATTACATATCACTCAGTAGAATGCAAGGAAATAAAATGAAAAAAAAAAAGGTTTTGGAAGTATGTTGTGTCTCATTTATAGGTCTAATGTGAAGACTGCAGGTTTTACTTTTTAATCACTTTTTTTTTTTCCCCTCAGAGCTGAACAGTAATTAATTATGAAAGCTTCAAGGTCTATTTTGGAGTACATCGTTACTAAATATTTGGTGACATGAATGCTCTTATCACTATTTATAAGAGGCATAAATTCTGGGGGAAAGGAAAGCCTGGGGAATGTCGAGTAATAACTGAAATAATAGGGTGGATGGAGTGTTAATTTCAAATCCTTTTCATGAGGAAAAAAAAAAGTGAAGGTAAACTGCTGTTTAACAGCTTCCCACTGTTATATAAACTTTCAAACAACCATGAAATGTAGGTCTCTGGACATCACTTAAAAGAACCACAAATAAACAGAGGGTCGTACCACACTTCTGTTCCCTAATGTGTAACTAAAAGGGTTAGCTAAGAACAGAAAGTGTCTAAAACCTTTTTTGTTTATCTACCGCCTTGTGTACCATAAACACAAATAAGCAAAGTGGGGCTGGAGGTGGGATGCTGCCTGGCTGTGAATAGGGCACAGAGGAGTTAAGGAACCCGTTAATGTCTCCTGAGGGTCATTTTACCTTTGTGCGTGCAGCAGACTGGGACATTTATGTAGCAAAGAATCACCTACTTAAAAAACAAGGATGCTGCACTTAACACTCCTGTGCCAGAACATCTCTGGGGACTTGTATATCTTTCATGGAAATTTGCTAAAGAGTAACAGTTTAGCAATTACTGGGGACTTAGTATAATGGTGTCCTTTTAACAGGGTAAAACACAAACAGGGCTGTTAAACATTATGTACCTTCAGGCTGCAAGGCTGCATCCTCTTCAGACTTAGTGGGATTGTGACCAGAAATTTGTAGGGTCCTAAATCATGCAAAATTCCTCAGAAATGGAGGGTGGCCCTGCACCAGCTGGAGTTTCCTCTTGGGAGGAGGTGGCGGTACCTGTGTGCTATGGGTGCTGCATGAGCTAAGGACATGTTCCTGGGGAGGAACCCAGCTCTTGGTGATGGCACAAACCCACAATCTGAAAAAAACATCAGCTCTCAGTTACACTGGTGTAACCAAGAGTCATGCAAAAGAAACTGCTCCAGAAGTACATCGATGCAGAAGGGTTTTTTGCTCCAACCATAATACTTGCAGTGCTCTTATCCCTTGACACCAAGACAATGTAAATAAAACAGAAAGTAACAAATCCTACAAAGATTAATTTCCTTGCGTCTTACTCCAAAGCTATTCCCCTTTGGCCCTTCCCCTTCTACCACTGCACCTCCTGAAAAAAAAAAAAAAAAAAAAAAAAAAAAGAGTCCTTTGTGGATTTCATTATTTCTTATAGTTTAGTATAAAAAAGTGCTTAGGCAGCACAGTGATGAGCAGTGTCATAAATCCAATAGCCAGTGAATGGAGCATGTTTAGGAGAAAAGTGGGGCCTCTGGTTCAGACAGAGTAATTAATATCTATTGGTGTATAGGCTTCCTTAAAGTCTTCATTATGGGAACTCAGGTACTTACATGTGCAGCAATTAAGTTGATATATATGTGTGGATGTATTATTTGTTTATTTATGTGATGTGTGTGTGATAAATTACCCGTACGCGGACATCTTTTAAAACCTGTTACTAATCTCCGTGTTGGTCATGTAACCTAAGAAGGAATGAAGACATAAGCTGCAGTGATGATGGTTATACAATACCTCAGTGAGAGCAGTCATTGCAGCACAGGGCTGCACGCAAGCACTTTGACTGCTTGCAGATTTCATTTGGGTGATAAAGCAAGGTGTGTGTGTACGGAGCAAGGACTAATCAAAGGATCTCTTTGCTCTCTTGGTTCCTGCTTATAGGAACATTTCACAGCGGGAATTCAATGGTGACATTTCTAGAGCAGTGTAGGCAGGAGACTTTATAAAGGGTTACAGGCTGTAGAATGAAGTAAAATAGTATGCAAGCTACCCAATAATAATGCAAATTGCAGAAGAAATATACAGAGGAACAGAAAGGAAAAAAATATATATTCCCCATCTGGGCAGTTATTGAAGATTTTGGATCGTGGAACGCGCAAAATGGGGTGGAGCAGAGATTTTCCTGGCTTGCCTTCCACATCAATCAGTTTGTTGGGAATTGTGCACAGCAAAAACAGTTGTGCCACTCTGAACAAGACAATGGATCAGAAGAACAGCAACAACATTTTTCCAAAATTACTCGTGGTTCTGGGGTCTCATTGGATGTATTTTGAAGCTGTCACACTTTCAGGAAGCACTGAAGCCCTTTTCTCTGAAACTCAGGCCATCTCAGTCAACCGAGGGCAAAGCACATTGTGTTGTGAAGGTTCTGAGTGAGGGACATGAAAACACTCATCCAGGGGAATTGCATTCAGGGGATTTCTGCCACTGGAGCAAACAACTGTGTGAATTCAGATTCACTGTTCTTGTTATTGATGCAAGTGATTTTCAACCCAAATGAAGAAATAACACATTATTTTAAAACAGGAAAAAATGTAAAATGAGAGATATCCTCTGCAATGAGAAGTATTTCAGGGAATGTGCTGAGTCCATCTTTTCTGTAAGAGGTAATAATGCACACAATCACATTCTAAAGTTGTACACATATTTCTCATATGACATAAATGAATTCAGGTTACAAAATATGAGGGCTTTATTGCCAAAATGTCTTTGTGTTGGCTGTTGGACCGCTTGCAAAAGGCTTTGGACCCAGAACAGTGTTCTTCATTTTTAAAATGTTCTACAAAGGTGTAGTGGGATCTCAAGATTATAATAGACTTTTCCAATCTTGAAATTCAAACTATTTTTCTTTTTTTTTTTTTAAATAAATCTGTGTAAGAAATATCACATCTCATTTAGAAAAGAGAGGTAGATCGTATTGGCTTGGAATGAGCATGAGAGGATGTTCAATTTTTTTTGCTGAAAAGTTAGAAATAAAAAATCACTTTCATCATCACATTTAAATTGCTCAAAAAAGAAACCAGGAAATAAATAATGAAAGTTTCTAGATATCAGTTTACTTTAAAAATGAAACCCTCAGTTTGTCTGATTTTTTTATTCCTTCCTTTTTTTTTTCCCCCAAAGAAAAAGCTGAAAGTATTTATTTATTATAAAAATAATGCTTTAACTTTTATGTTTTATAAGAGAAATACTGAGAAAAAGGGAGAAATTATTTCTGCTTCAAAGAGATCAACAATGCACTAATTGCCACTGAAAGCTAAAGGCTCTGAGTACTGAAATATTTTTCTTTTCCATTCTCTCTTTTATATACTTTTTCTTTTTTTGTTAATATCTCTCTTTTACAAGGCTGTAAATTGTGATTAAGCTACCAACCTATCACCAAGACTGAGTTACATTTTTAACTGTGCTGCAAGACTAATTAATTTAATAGTCTTATGTAAGGACAGGCTAGCTGTGGCATTCTGAGCTTCCTCACACAGGTTGCTTTTGAGAATCTGAACTGAACTCCAAACTTTTCAGGTTTATGTTATGGGCAAGACAGAAAGTGCCAGCTTTGGCTGCTGTGGCCAGTTCACAGTCAGCTTTGCCAGATATTATTCGGATTAGTTGAGCACAAGATAGACAAGCACACATGCTCTTTCCATTCCCACCCGCTGAACTCCATGTGTGCAAAAAAAGCCCCATTCCTAAGAAATCCCTGTCTCAAATATCTTCCCGTATGACTGCCCTAAATGGACTTCTCAGCTTGCTGTCTTCTCCTCTTTGCCTGGGCACCTTCCATTTTCCTTCAAGCTTTTAGAACACAGAAACAGCAGATCTGCTATGGTTTCTAGTGTCTCCTCAGCTGTTGGATGCAAAGGAGCTTAAAATAGTGGATGAACTGGTAAAAGGTTCTTCTCCATCCATTCTGAGGGTCCATTAAAGAAAAAGTAGGCAGGAATGAACCCAGATTATATGTTTATCTTACTATTCATGTGAAAATAATGAAAGAAAAGCATTATATTGGAAGTAGAGCAATGAAGCCCTTTACTCACAGAAGGAATAAAATTCCTATTTCTATCCACCATAGTGAACACATATATCTTGCCGTATTTTTTTTGTAGTGCAGACACTAATTTTCTCTGTATTCTGATACGCATTACCTCTATGACAGAGCTTTTTTTGTACATATTCTGTTCAGTATTTTCTAACACTGCTGTCAGCTTCCTGCCCATGTTGAACGTATTTTTGAACTGGTTTGGGCTAAGACATTTTGTTTGTTATTATTATTTTTATGATGATTTTCATAACATAACCTTCTACTCAGTTGGAAATCCTGGCCTTGGTTTTCACAGCCCTGCAAATCATGAAATAAAGAATAAGGTCATGAGGTGAAGACAAAAGGAAAGCTTCTGGAACAGAAAGACAAATTTTGTCACCCAAGGTACAGATGCTGTGCTTGAAGCTCAAGAGCTACCCAAGATATGAGGCAATGGATCATGAAGGTCTTCTAATTCAACTTGGAAGGAATCCTAATTTCCCTCAGAGCTAAATTAGCTCCCTGCAATATGCTAGGGCAACCACTGTCACCTAAAGCAGTGGGACTTCATTACCCAGGTTATCTCAGCTCTATCAGTCAAAAGCATTACAATTTTGACATTTGGGAGAAACTGTTGTAAGATTTTAATGAGAGCCGACACTTACCACTCTCAAGTAGCTAAATAGGCTAAAAATATCCCTTGTTTTGGTATTTCTAGGTACCCTGAGGTTAGTGATATGTTTAATTTGCTGTCTGTTTCAATACAGGAACTCCCTTGACAGCTTTTTGACAGTGGAGAGTTTTGTTAACAGGAAGGTTCGAGTCAAGTAACATACCCACTCAGTCTCCTTTAGTTGTCCTCAGCAGGGTGTTGTTCTCATTTTATTCATAGGACATATTCAAAGGACAACAAAAATTGTAGAGATCTGACAGGTTCTCTACTGTTCTTTATTTTCAAAATGGAACCATTCCCAACCAATTTTTTGTTCTAGTAATCCATTCAGACTCAAAAAAAAAAAAAAAAAAAAAAAAAAAAAAAAAAAAAAAAAAGCATGCATTGACGAAGCTTTGGCTATAGCTTTCACTTTTCTGAAGATTTCTTTTTGAGGTTCTCCACATGAATTTTCTTTCATTCCTTCCTTATTGATTATGACCTTATGCCCTTTGATCAATAAACACTTCCGTGCTTGTTCCTTGTTAGGAGTAGTAGTGGCAGTAGTTTCTATGATGAAGATGTAACCAGTCCTGAGACCAACAGCTTCTGGGAAGTTGATGTAGGAGACTTGTAATTTTCCACTACTAGGCTATATGTTGAGTAATCTAGACAAACAGTTGTCAATTGATTACGATATCCATGTCTCCTTTCTGTGTGTGCTGCCAGCCAGGATAGGCGGTAGGGGAAGGGGAACTCACTTCTGAAATAAGGTTCTAGATGAGTGTTCTCAGCATTGGTCTACATCAACAGTCTCACTTGGAGGAAGCCGAATAAGGTAAAAGGTGACTTGAGACCAACATCACTTCCCTCGACCTACCAACTTCTTTTGATGCAGCCCAGGCTTTCTGGGCTGCAAGGAATATATAATCACTATGTATATCATCCATCCATCCATCTATCTATCTATCAGTCTATTAATCCAGCTATCTTTCAATCTATTTAATCACTACTGGTCAATTATTGACGACAGTCAGGCATATATGCTCAAGGTGATGGCATTCCCAGTGTTATTGGCATTCCAAAGTCCTTTGGACCTTTAAATGTGGGAGGGAAATGTTTCTGGACATTTCTGTTGCTCTTGATTTGTGAATTTGTGTTTATACTAACAAACAAAACTGTGACAGTGCCTATTTTCTGACCATGGGACATTGTCCTGACACTTACATATTATTAAGTTTTCTTTGTTTTCAGGATGAGGGCTATTTCAAACTGCCTTTCCTGAGTGGTCGTTCTCCTACATTAACTTTTGTACTGTGCCAGGGAATTGTTTGGGAAAATGATAGGTGGGTGGGCAGATCCATACCAGGGATGGATCTTAGAATTTAACCATGTAAATAATTGTTTGGCAGTCCCAGAATGTTCCCTGACACTGTTTATGACTGTTAGCATAGGTATAGTCATAGGAAGAGACTATTGTGTCCATAACTGGCAATAAGATTCTTCTTGCTTGCAAGCCAGAAGATATTCTTGGCTGCCAACCCCACAAGCTCATGTCCATTATGCTCTTGTATATTAGAATCACGTTTGAGATAAAGATTAAAACAAGAGGGCAAATTAACAGCCTGTTTATTCATCCTCAGTGTTCACATATTCTGGATAAGAAATTAGAGGCTGCCTATCCCATTATTTGAGATTTGATTTATGTTCTGAAGTTTCGTTGATCTGCACTACTTCATTTTTCATTTTAAAATAGACTCAAGGACCCTGACCCTCTTAAAAAGAAAGAGCATTAGCCTTGTGGTATTGCTGCACAAAAAGTAAACAGCCAGTTTTATGAGGAAAATGTCTTTGGGATGCATAACTATCGCGTGCCAAAGCCTGAATGTGGGATGCAGTGTGTGACAAAGACGCAAAATAAGGGACACACAAAAACTATTCATCCACTGAATTTAAAATGTGGTGGGAGACAGTCCTGCAATATGAATAAGTCTTGCTGTAACCTCAAAATCATGATTGCTTATTTCCGATGTAAATGGTTGTCAACAATAAAAGTGTGGTACGGCCACATTTGTAATGGAAGGCAGGAATCTGAGTCTATAATTGAAACGGAATGTCCAAATATATGTTATATACCTATTGAGTTCTTGTTATTGTTCATGGATTAAATCCATTACAGGTGATACTAATGACTTGTTTCTCATCTAGACAGATTTTATAGTTGACTAACACCTTTGACTGCATTGAAATAATTCCTGGATTAATCTGATGCAAATGAGAAGACAATCAGGCCCCAAATGCTGCAGTTCTAATGTAACCCTTCTCCCTGATCCTGTCTCTGACCTC
The DNA here is from genome assembly GCF_002078875.1 of Numida meleagris. Classification (NCBI taxonomy): domain Eukaryota; kingdom Metazoa; phylum Chordata; class Aves; order Galliformes; family Numididae; genus Numida; species Numida meleagris. Next base: position 101,543,444 of record NC_034411.1, read on the forward strand.
CCATACTTTATCTTCCAAAGATCAGCTTTGTGGTGTTAATTATGGGGTAAGTAAGCAGTTACTTCCTAGAGCAAATCAGCAAAAGTCCAGGTTTGCTCTAGAGGTCCCAAAGATCAGAGCTCTGTGTTTCTTCAGGTTTCAATTTACCAGGCTCAAAACACTTAAAAGCACAAGGAGGAGAGGCTGGGGAGTGATCGGTTTACAAGTGACCTGGGAGTTCACAGTCTCCATCCCGTGAAATTACAGCCCATATAATAGGTCTTGTGCAGACAAACTGCAACAAATTAACTCTAACTTTTTTGTTTGGAGGAGAAAAACACCTCTGCTTTATCAGCATTTCCCAGGCTGTCTTTCACTGTAGTGCCAAACTCTGTGTTTGTTTGTTTGTTTATTTCCAAGAGGAGTGTTTTGGACATGACAGACACTGTTGTTTTGCCAAGCAGGCACACTGCATTTAGCAGCAGTACAAAGGCTGCTCCGAAAATACTGCCTCCTATTTTATGATGTTGGCCCAAAATGTCAGAGGTGGGTGTTGGTGGTATGACAGTAGAGGTGGCACCTTCCCACCAATATTCCATTACATTTTCTTGCCATGTGACAAATGGCAGCAGAGGGGCAGTCTGACAGAATGGCATCTGACATGGAAGTGCATATGAAGCAAAAGTGTGTAACTGAATTCCTCCGTGTGGAAAATATTGCACTCATTGACATTCACTGATGCTTGGTGAACATTTATGGAGACCAAGCAGTGGATGTGAGCACAGTGAGGCAATGGAGACAGCAACATGAAAGACAAGTCACATTCTGGATGGCCATGCAAATTTTTATGAGCACAGAATGCAGGCCCTTGTTTGTTGCTGGCAAAAAAAGCACAGCTTTTGGTGGTGACAGTGTTGAAAAATAGTGTTTTGTAGTTGAGAATTTGCTCTGTCAAGTAGTGTTATTGTGATCTATGTGTCTGTTATAGTTTCCATGGAAATAAATAGGAGGGATTACTTTCAGAGCAACCTACATACAACTCAACTTACTGACAGAACAGCATGACGATGCAACGGATTGGTTCAAATTGGTATTAGGAAAAGTTTCTACACTTGAGGGTGGTGGGCATGGAAGATGCTCCCCAGGGCAGTGGGCATGGCCCCAAGCTGCCGGACAACACTCTCCGACATTGGGTTTGAATTTTAGGTAGCTCTTCCTGAAACGAGGAATTAGACTCGATGCTCCTTGTATGTCCCTTCCAGCTGAGGGTATTCTATGATTCTGTGATTATGTGAACTCGCTTTGAGTCAAAACTAATACATCAACCCCACAAGCACTGACACGCACCGAAGAGTTTTCTCATATACATAGTTCCACTGAATTTAATCATTCTCTGGTTGTTAACATTCATCTGAGTTCCTACCAAGTGAACCTATTTTCTTGGTCATAAAATTCTTCTGTGACAGTTATGAATTTAATGGCATGTAGATGATTTTGAAATACTTAGTATGCTGTGAGCAGTGTATTTGTCACTGTATGTCATGTTATAGACAGATCTGGGAATGTATGTGTGCCTGTATTCTCTGTCAAAACCATGAGGGCAATGAGTGACCAAACCTTAGTGGAATTTAACAAAGAGAAGTCAGAAGCATTTGGCCTGAAACAAGTAGAATGGGCTTAAAGGGAAAAGACATTACCTGCAAAACCAGTGAAATTTCTGTTGATGTGGTTTGAGAAAATATTTCTCAAGCCATCTTCATTTTTTTTTTTAATCTTTCTGTAAAACGTCATGTTGTTTTCTTTTGCTTTGTTTCACAGATGTCAATCCCGCAAAGGGATTTACAGATTTCAGTGTGAAACCTGCAGAAACAGGTGACTTCTGTTCTGGGATTTGAAAATATTGGGTTAACTCCAGCACTGGATCCTGGCACTCCTTTTCAAAAAGCCTTGTTTTTATAGCTATAGTGTACTGCAGTGATCCTGAAGTTAAACTGCAGGCACAGATTTAAGGTAGTTAAATTAATCTGCTCAAGAAGAATACATACAACGGTGTACATCATCTGCAGCAAAGTGTTTAACCAAAGACCCTGGAGGTGGAAGCATATAGCCTTCTTGGAGATTAGCAGTTGTTTCTAGGCCCTTACCTACCAATGCAGTTTCTCTGGCAAGTTTCCAGAGGATAACTTCTCTCCATATAAAAGTACCATATAAATAACATTAGGAATATGGTTTGGTGGGGCTCTGTGCTTGAGACTGAATATTCCCTGATCTTTCTGTTTATTTGGAGAGTAAAAAAGATACTCACCTCTACTTTGAAAACGCAAAAGAGCCCAGGGGAGTATAAGTGATACTGCATTTATGTCCTCCAGAGGTGCACTGGTCTGTAAAGGAAGGGAGAAGAATAGGAGGTAGTGAGGTGCACAAGAGAGAAATAAGTTGTTCTTTACACACAGAACCAGAAATATCCAGGAAATATTGTCCACTACTGTGTAGCTGCAGCACAAGTTGTTAGCTCAAAGCAATCAACTTTTACAGCTATGTATTTCACACTCCAGAGATTTGAACAGTTGTTGGACAGTTTCTTATCTGTTTCTGTGACTTCACAATATCAACACATGGGGAGTGAAGAATATGTATGTTCACAAACAGTCCCAAGGCCACTGGAATAGTATTTGCAGTGGTATTTCGGCATGCATAATAGAATCATAGAATGGTTTAGGGTGGAAGGGACCTTAAAGCCCTTTCAGTTTCAACCCCTCAGCCATGGGGAGGGTTGCCAACCCCTGGATCAGGGACACATCCAATCTGGCCTTGAACATCCACTATCTCTGGGCAGCCTGTTACAGTGCCCCACCACCCTCTGAGTAAAGAATTTTTTCCTAACATGCAACCTAAATCTTCCCACCTTTCGTTTAAAGCCATTCTTCCTTGTCCTATCACTGTTAGACCATGTAAAAAGTCGGTCCCCCCTCCTCCCTGTAGGCTCCCTTCAAGTATTGGAAGGCCGCAATGAGGTCTTCTGGGAGCTTTCTCCAAGTTAAACAAGCCCAACTCCCTCAAAGCTGTGCAAAAGGTTTTTAAGGCAGCACTGGACTGCTAACTGGAGATACTTAGTACAGGGTTATCGGAAGGAAACTTTGGTAATGTCTGATATGACAGTCACACAGTGCCTGAGCAAATTAGCGATGAGGCATAGACGGCAGAAATCATTTTCAAGGAGGAAGGAAGAACAGGGCTTGATCACTTGGGAAACAAAACAGCAATCAGTCCAGCAGATGTCATACAAGCTGTGTTGGAGACAAGTGGAACAAAGGTGGAAAAACTTTATGTATGACAGGATTTGGGCAACATGAAGAGATTACATTCTCAATCTACAGTACTTGTACCCTATCCCCAATTCTAACGAGTAATTGTTACTGCATGAGGCTTAGGTAGCAGGTGGTAGACAAATACTCCTCCCTCCACCTGTATGAACTGCAGAACTCCTTGTGCTCCTTGGTGCCTTGAGAGGCCAATTCTGGGAACAATTTACTAGTGTCTAGCTTCTGGGAGATGGTTAGTAGCTTCTCAAACTGCCCTTATCCATCTCAGTTCACAAAACAGGCCCAAGTATCATATGCTGTCTCACCTTGAACCTTAGCAGCACCATGATCTTAGAAATTTGCCATTGAGAGAATTGCAACCTTGTTTTTGGGCTGTAAATATTTGCACTGTAGGTAAGTTAAGAGTTCAGATCCAGAATGCTGACCTGAGCTTGACATGCAGTATAAATGCATCCTATGATGGGTTTATTACATCCTGAAGTCTGTGATTGTTGTGGATCCAGACTGCAGACTTAGCTGTGTCCTAAGGTTTCATTTTTACCAGCAAGTTAAGCAGAGCACAGGCACAGGCACTAAAACTCCATTATCTGTATGTTAAATGGAGCCTTGCCTGATTTTGACTCAAGATAACAAGCACTCTGCCTGATGATTCCCAGGTGTGGTCTGGGGATAATGTATGGGATGAAGGTAGTCCTAATTTTGAGTTTAAATGTAGCCACCTTATTTTGGATGTCATGAGTTTAACTCTATGTAGAAAACTGTATCATGTCATCATATCATTCAGGGCCACAGCATCATTTGGTTTATTAGTATAGATGTAGGCTTTGAGGGTTATCCTGGAGCTACTGTTCTGACCTGTCCTAGATTCCCAGCTGATGCAGAGGCTGTCTTACAACTTGGGAGAAGATAGAAAACCACCTCTGTGAAAGGGTGCAAGGAGTGTTTCTGTATATGCATACCTCAAGACAAACCTTATGCCGAAAATGTATTGAATAACAGTATGACAGGAATGTTTGCATGGATATTTTAGCCAGAATTCCTACCTAGTATCTGCTCAGGGTGAATTCTTGGAGGCATCCCAAAAGCTGATCAAAAGAGCGGATGTGCTTTAAATACAAATTCCTAATAAGTTGTGTAGCACATGGTCTTAATGTAAAACCTTTCCATGTAAAATCCTGAAAGGAATGAGCTGCGGCTTGTATTTCAGAAAGGAAATAAAACAAGGTGAAAGGAGAGAAAAATGGTGAATGAGGGTGAATAAGTGTATCATAATCCATTGTACAAATGTCATGTTTGCCCACTATGGTCTGCAGTCATTATCATAGCTTCAGACTCTCTGTGTGTTACTACTACTGACTCATCTCCTTCAAACTGTGTTGCCTAAATAATCCTTTTAGTGTCTCACAGCAATATAAATCTGAAATAGACATCATTTAGTCCAGTGGTAGGAAATTGCCTCATAGAGTCCTCCTTACAAACCTGTAAAATTCTTCTTAACAGGAGGCAGGTTCATCCTTCATCTCTGCCAGAACAGCACTTTTTCAAATCTTCACTCCTCTGCTGATTCATACTTTCCCACATCCAGACTGCATTTATTCCCAGTGAGTTTTTACCCATTCATTCCATCATCCTTAGCTCTTCTGTTTGTTGCTAATCCCCCCAGTTTGTTTGTAATCCACAAATATACATCCCTTTGTAACAGCATTATTTCCACATTGTCTTTTAAGTCTTTCATCTGCCTCCCCTTCTCCTGCTGAATCTCAAACAGTGTTCTGATGCGTATGTTCCCCTCCACTGTTCTGCTCTATTTTCCTTCATTGTGTTTATCTGGTTCAATCAGTGAATACCATTGCCATTTCTCTGATTTGAGTGTTCAAGTTTTACACAACAGTGGCTCTAATAAGAAGAAAGAACAGGTATATGAAGCCACAAGTTGGCTTCTCAGCTGAATAAAACAACAACCCTCAGAGGACATATACGTCTATTCTTTCAAGAAACGTTTAGATGTTGTACCAAGGGACATGGCTTAGAGGAGAAATATTGGTGGTAGGTTGACGGTTGGACCAGGTGATATTGGAGGTCTTTTCCAACCTTGGTGATCTGATGATTCTACAATTCTGTTTGGCTTAGAAACAATCTGTCCCAGTCCAGAAAGAAGAAGTCATCCAAAAGAATGCAGGAGAAACCCTCCTTTCAAACATGTTGGCAGGAAGAGAACATAAATAATTTATTCCTTCAAAGAAATTATTGTAAGATGGAGAACAAAGTCTTCTGCTGCTGGTGTGGTCCCTTGTCTAACACCTCCTGGTTCTATGCAAGAATGTGACTCATAACCAGCACAGAAAATCTGCACACATCTGAATATGTGCTTAGGATGTGAAAAAGAAAATTAATGCAGTGATTTTAAAGATAAGCCTGTATTTTATTCAATTTTTTTTCAACTTTTCATTTTTTTTTAATACATCAGTGCTCTAATAATTTAGGCAATGAGTTTGTTAAGTTTTCTAGAATCTTTGAGTCTTTTATCAGTGCATCCTTGCTTGCAGTTTAATCATGTCACTCTCTGCCATAAACATACAGAAAATGAAGCTAACACATCCTTTGTAAAAAGTGTTTGCCTCAATTTAACAACTTCATTTTTTATTTAAAATTTGTTAGCATTCTCATTTTGTTTCTGAAAAAAAAATCTTTATTTTGATTTGCAAATATTTGTAAAAAATGTTTCAATGCAGCTGTCAGATGCTTACTGAAAAATATCAGTTCAGGTTGCACATATTTAAAGCACTGAAAACATGGAAAATGAGAACTGAGACAAGAAAGAATGTTTTAATTGCAAACTATTAGTATAGATAATTTTAAAAAATAGTAATGAGACCCAGGATATAGACATCTTGAATTTTGCAACCCCTGTTAAACAAAGTACAGCCAGACGCAACAGTTGAAAATATGTAACCACACAAGTTCCCCATTTGCCCTCTTTTATTTGCTCTGTGTTTTCAATTTGTAATGACAATTTTGTATCAGAACAATAAACCATGGGGATCATCTTTCTTTTGCCAGCTGTGACCCAAATGACTAGATTTGACTGTCCCATGAATGGAAACTGATAAATGAGAATTCAAAAGACTTCCCATTGCCAAGTTTAACAAAATTCTGCTATCTTTAAACCAAATATTTATGTATTACATTACTGTGTTTTATTATATTTATGTATTACATGGCTGTATCCTATTAAAATCAGGTCTTCTGAGATCAGCAATACTCCCTTTCAGTGTCACTTGAAATACTTGGTTTCAATTAACATGCATTGAACTGAAAGAAATCTACCAAACCTGTTTATTTTCCATCAATTGATGTCAACTGCTTAAATCATTACATTCGGCATGCTCTCCATCCCCTGTTTACTGTACAAAGCAGCTGGCAGGCCGCACCTGTCAGCCTAGGAGAGAATCTCATAAAGCTGCCAGTAAAACAGTGGGGCTGAACACACATCTGCTAATAAATTCTTTTCATCATATCCTAATCAAACAGCACATGCAGTTTATGGCCCTCCTAATAAAGGGTTTGAAATATCTGCTCATGAACTTGATTTTATCAAAGACAATGCCAACCTGTATGACCAGTTTTTATTTACTCCTTTGCTCTGTGGAAAGGTGTGTGGTGAAATTGCAGGTCAGGTAAAGGGATGAAAACTGGCTGTTGACACGGACAAAAACTATTCTTCTGTGAATAATAATTTTTTTTAAGGGTTTATTTTTAGTTAAACTTCTTTGCCTATTAATGAGACTACTTTGCTATTCTGCTGGCACGTCATTCTGTTCCTGACATCAGCCGCAGTGGGCAGATAGTTGCCAAGTGGTTCAGGTGGGCAGTTTTTCATCTAACAGCATCTCTAACACACAGAGCGTGACTCACAACCTGAGTCTCATTTGTGTTCAGCTCTGACTGGAGATTAAAATATAAGGCAGGTAATGATGGAGAGCGATTTTAGCTTGTGTATAAAACCATGAAATTACGTCCTAACATGGACACTAACTTGAAGGGTTGGTGCTGAAAAATGCAATGTTTTCTCACATAATTATCCACTGCAAATAGTTAAGAGAAATTGTAACTAAAATGGTAGTTAAAATGAGCATTTGTGAGACAAATTTTGCTATCCAGATTCAAATAGCTCTCATCCAGGATGACTTTTGTTCTGAATGATCTTCTTTCCAGACTAATGCTCTTTTCTGTATGTAAGCCAGTGTTGTCTTAATATGTCAGTATGGTTTGTCATGTAACACACTCTTCCTCCTTGATTTTTTGGTGAAGTATATGCCAAAGATACTTTGCACAGGCAGAACAGCTGTCCATGGAACTGCTGTTCCATCTGCTTTAATTTTCTGGAATGCTAAAGTCCTCTGTGGCTGGACAAAAACTAGTGGTTCCTTTTCCCTTGCAATCCTAAATGTATTTATCACATGTCTAGTACAGTTTGTTCTTTGGTTACTCAGGTTATCCTATATCTCACCAAAGTATTACACCATGAGATATCTTTCATGCTGATCCTTATTCTGACTCCTTTCCTTTTTAGGCTTTCTGAAGATGTATAGTATCATTGTGTAGCCAACTCTAGTTTTCGCTTTATTCTTTACCTGTAGATGCACAAATATCCCATTGATTCATACGTGAATAATGTTACAACTAAAGTTTCTCTTCAGTGTCTTCCTAATCTTTCTCTCTTGAAGACCTAAAAGGCATTATGAGTTTTGAAGTCAGGAGCTGCATGCTAGTTCCAGAAGCCCCTGCCCGCCTCTCACCCATACTACAACCCTTGCATGTTATATCTGACATTTGTCATATTTTAATTTGGCAATGAGCTGTACAATGTGACTATCTCAAGCCAAGCTTCCATTCTTTTCCTAGGTACACACAACTGTTCTTCTAGACTGTGCATCTCCCTTCTCTTGTGTGGAGTTGATATCCAAATGAACTACAATAAGTGGAAATTCCTCAGTATTCTTCAGGATATCCTTTACTCTTTGGTCACACAAATCTTTTGGAAATTTTTATATGTGAAAGACAATCCCACAGATGATTCAACTGTAACTGTAAATTTTTTGTGTCACCTTCATTCAACATCTTTTTTTTTTTTTTTCACTTTATGCTACGTTGCAATCAGCAGGAAGTTTCACTCACCTTGTCTCATTGTTTATGTGTCTCTGGACTATGGATATACACTCAAACTGTTATCATATGTGGATCTAGCTCTAAAGAGCCTAAAGAGGAAGGAAAGAAAAACAAAGTCAAGACACTGGCAGTGTAATATCACTTCCTCTCTGTATTAGAAAACACCATTTTCCTGTCTTTGGAAAAACTGTGTTTAGAAAAAAATGATGGGAAATTTGACGCTCATAAATGATATTTCTACTTCAAAGGAAAAAAAAAATCCACCTGGTTCTGTATATTGACTATACATACTTTAAATACAATGCAAACATAAATGATTTAAAAATATTTTTCAAAATTACTTAATACCTTCATCATATGATTACTACTACGTAATCTCTGGTGCTTAACAGGTCTAAGGCACATGAAAAATAAAGACGAGGTGATTGGTGGTAACCAGCATAGCTTCACCAAGGCTAAATCATACCCGACAGATTAGGTGGCCTTTTATGATGGAGTTACAGCGTCAGTAGATAAAGGAAGAGCAACTGACGTCATCTATCTGGACTTGTGCAAAGTGTTTGACACTGTCCCACATGACATCCTGGTCGCCAAGATGGAGAAAAATGGATTTGATGGATGGAGCACTCGCTGGATAAGGAATTGTCTAAATGGTCACGCTCAGAGAGCTGCAGTCAATGGCTCAATGTCCATGTGGAGACCGGTGATGAGTGGTGTTCCTCAGGGATCAGTGTTGGGTCTGGTGCTATTTAATATCTTTGTAGGCGACATGGACAGTGGAATCAAGTGCACTCTCAGCAAGTTTGCAGACGACACCAAGCTGAGTGGTGCAGTTGACGTTCTAGAGGGAAGAGCTACCATCCAGAGGGACCTGGACAGTCTTGTGAGGTGGGCCCATGCCAACCTCATGAAGTTCAACAAGGCCAAGTGCAAGGTCCTGCATCTGGGTCGGGGCAATCGGCACAGATACAGGTTGGGCAGAGAACAGCTTGAGAGCAGCCCTGAGGAGAAGGATTTGGGGGTGCTGGTTGATGAGAGATTCAACATGAGCCAGCAATGTAAACTTGCAGCCCAGAAGGCAAACTGTATCCTGGGTTGCATTAAGAGAAGTGTGACCAGCAGGTCGAGAGAGGTGATTCTGCCCCTCTACTCTGCTCTCACGAGACTCCACCTGGAGTACTGTGTCCAGTTTTGGAGCCCCCAACACAAGAAGGACATGGAGTTGCTGGAGCAGGTTCAGAGGAGGGCTACGAAGATGATCAGAGGGCTGGAGCACCTACCCTGTGTGGACAGGCTGAGAGAGCTGGGGCTGTTTAGTCTGGAGAAGACAAGGCTCCAAGGAGACCTTATAGCAGCCTTCCAGTACCTGAACAGGGCCTACAGGAAAGCTGGGGAGGGACTTTTTATAAGGGCAAGCCGTGACAGGACGAGGGGAAATGGTTTTAAACTGGAAGAGGGTAGATATAACTAAATATTAGGAAGAAATTCTTTGCTGTGAGGGTGGTGAGACACTGGAACAGGATGCTCAGCGAGGTTGTGAATACCCCCTCCCTAGAAGCATTCAAGGCCAGGCGGGATGGGGCTGTGAGCAACCTGGTCTAGCGGGAGGTGTTTCTGCCTATAGCAGGGGGTTGGAACTAGATGATCTTAAAGGTCCCTTCCAACCCAAACCATTCTATGATTAACAGTCACCTCTATCATCATGTTAAAGCTGATAGAGAATGTTAATGGACAATTACTCAGTGATAGGTTTATATTTATATTAGCAAATTTCACCAGAAATTCGAACTTTTTCAAAAAAGGAATAACTAATTTCCTCATAAATGTTTCACAGATCCTAAGAAATATTTTGACTATATGCACGAGCAAGAAAACACTGCTTCCAGTGAGGATCCACAAGCAAACTTCCATCATGGATGAGGAACCTCCTAGAAAAGAGCTGTAAACAAGACCAATAAAACTTTTCTTTGTTCATCTCAGCTATTTCATCAGCTAAAAGTCCTTTGTCATGTCATACTGAGACACAAAGAAAAACTGAGCTTCATAGTTCATAGCAGTGCTTGATTTAATATTTGTTCATGAGTGTTCTTGAGATCCATCAGCTCATATGATTCTATGATTCTATCTCAGGTGAATATCCTGATCAGGCAGATATATACCCCATATGTATGGGAACTGCTGAGTCATGGCCTGAAACACTGATTGAGCACGTGGAGGAAAGACCCAGTCAGCCCTGGGAGCACAGGTGAAGGCAATTCACTGTGTGACTGGAAGGGGTGGAGTTTTTCCCTGTGAACCCAGAATCTTCTGATATGGGTGAGTGATCTACTTTCCTTCCTTTGTAGCACCTTTCTATTGTGTCAGTCCTTCCACCTCTTTTGTAATGCCTTTTCCATCCTGTTGATCTTTCCAATTGCTACGCCCATAATTCTCTCTTTAGTGTTCTAAGTAGGCTTTCCCTCCGCTTTTTGATAGCTGACATTAGACATGCTTTGTACATAACTAGAGGATTAAGCTTGCCTAGTATGATAGTGTCTTAGCAAAGGTTGAAAACACAGTTATGGATCCTGTGGCTCTGTTCTGAACACACCGCAATTTGAGACATATAGCCCATGCTTACAGTAGAGGAAAAACACATTCACTAACAAAAATGTGTATTTAGAGCAGCTGACACCTGAAAAACCATTCTGAGAATGACTCTACTCCATGTAGGTGGCAAAAAGACAGACAGGTGTTATAGTAATCTTGAACATGTTACTTTTATGAAAGCTAGCTATGAATCTTGTGAGTTCAGGCATCTCAAAGTTGGTAATTTCCAATCGGCAGCTTAAGGACTTCTGCAGAGAGTGTAAGCAGTCAGCAAGGAACCAGGAAAAATAACAAGTAAGGTTTTTTTGTACAGAAGGAGAATGAATAAGATTTAGCAATAATCTCTGTGAATGGCACAAAGTTCTACAGGATTCCTATAGCTTATTTCTTTCACACATCCTCAGAGAATCATAAAATAGCTCCCTGGATACCTCACTGATACTTGATAAATTCTCATTTTAGCACTACATTTTGATGCATGGAACATTTCTGTGCATTAAAGCATAAAAAATACCAATAAATAAAAAGAACTAAGTGGATGTGAGATTGAAGCAGACCTTTTTAATTATTTAGGCTATCACATAAAACAGCCAGTGGCCACTGTTCAGAATGTTTTTAAATTTCATGAGCAGCGTCTGTACAATGTATTAATCTCAAAACTGAGAATATAATCCCTCCCAGCCCTGTATTTGGTTGTAATACTTTAAGCAGATATGTGTAACTTCATAATCAAAGCCAAACCAGGATGATCTCTGAGCAGAGGTATTCTGAGGTGGTTTCTATTTGCAGCTTCTGAAAAAGAAGTTTTCTGCTGTAACACTCATTCTATTCAGCTTGTGAAAGAATCAACAAATAAAAAGCAAAGGCTGCCAAAGAAATTGGATAAATGTATTTACTGAGTAAATACTGTATTGTTACATGAAACGTGTAATAGTTTCAGCGCATGAAGCAAAACTGGCAGAACTGGACAGAGACCCTTTGACTTAACTGTCGTGGTTTTTTTGTATCTTCCCACCATTCCTCCCTCTGCCTGTGACTAGCACAGAATGTGGTTTTATGCCTGTCAGAATTTTGAGAAGGATGTAACAAATTAAAATTCATAGTAATGGAAAACATGGGGAAAAAAACATTTTATCTTCAGCAATCAGGAATGAAAAATTATAATTCTAGGATGTGAGGCTGGGAAGAACAGAAGTGATCTTATCTCTGTGTTTGACTCAAGAAAAGATCAAGTAGACCAAAACCATTCCTGGCATGTTTGTGTAACCTGTTCTTACAACCTGTCAGTAACAGAAACAGCACCAGTTGCCAGACAAGCTATTCCAGGGCTTAACTCTTCTTGCACTCAGAACGTTCTTTATAGTGTCTAACTTAATTCTCCCTTCCTGCAATTTAAATGCACTCTTTTTCTTCCTGTCCTCAGGGGATTGGAGAACAGATTATTCTATTCCTCTCTGCAGTAGTCTTGTAACTGCTTCATGCCAGGGCCCTATTCCCCATGCTGTACATACTGCCTACTGGGTAACCTCCAGGATCCATTCCAAAGCTGAGCAGAGCAATTAGGCCTCTCCTCAAGCAACCCGTGGTTCATTTGATAGATAGTCCATAGTTTGATCCAGAGAGACCCCACATCTCTCCCTGTCAGTATGGGGCAGGAGATCTAGGCCTTGTGGTAGTGTCTTATGGGCTGTTCCAGGAAGAGGTGGAAAGGGAAAAAAGGCCTATGAGAATATCACTAGCTATTGACAGGGATGCTGCTGTTACAGCTGTGAACCACAGGTGGGAAGAGTGTGACAGACAAATTTTTCAGCTTGTGTGAGAGAGTGGCCAATGAATTACTTCATACATAGGTCTGTGTGACCAGGATAAGCTTTACTCCATGTGCTGCTGTGTGTGGGCACAATCAGATCACACTACAAGGAGCTAACAAAAATGTAAACCAATTGTTAAAAAAAGAGAGTATGGTGTGCTACTACAGAAATTCAAAAAAAAAAAAAAACCTCTAAAAGCTGTGAGCAATACTGCTGTCATCCAAATACAGAAGGACAAACAGATTCAGATGAGTGAAGAGGTATGAGATGGACCCTTTGTGAAGGCCAACTAAAGAAATGAGGCCTCTGAGATATAGGAAAGCAATGACTGAGTAACAGGTATGGAACGGGGTTTTACAGTCAAGAGTGCTGTTGGGGAGGCCATAAGGACTAACTGTTTATTTGAAGCTAGGGTAAGAGGCAAACAAAATAAAGGAAGAAGCTCATTCACTTGGGTGCAGTTAAGCTAAGTGGCATTCAGTCCTTCTTTGACCAAGGACACTGCATTTGCCAAAATCCAAGAGGAAAAACAAAAAATCATAAAAGAGAAATCCACTGAGCTCAGGAAGACCCTTAAGAATGAGTAGCTGGAGATGGGGACAATTTCACTACCTTCTTGTCTTATTCTTATTCTCTTGTCATTTGCTTTTCTGTTTATGGGGCTAAGTGGGCCTTTCACTGGATGCAGTAAAACCACTCCAGTGTAGATAAGAGTACCATGGATGTAAGCCATTCTATGCTAGCTGACCTCTCTGGGGAGGAGATGAGAAAAGCCACAGGGACACTACCACAAGGTTCTTGTGCCAGCCTTTGGCTTTTTGTAGCACTCATCCAATCCTCCCATCCTTCTGCCCCCAACCTCACCAGCTGTGCCACTGACACTGTGATCTACTGCTAACAGTTGATGGTGCCATGCTGCTACTACTTCTTATTCAGCAAAAGCAGTATTCATCTCTCTGTCCTCCCACCCTTTTGGTTGACAAGTTTTTGTGGTTCTTTATCTTTTGTAGAGGTATTCTTAGGATTTCCCAGACCTGAGAAGTTTTCCTACATCCCCCTTAGTAAAAAGGGAAAGGCTTCCATATCAACATAGTATTTCTAGGACTCAAAAATTAAACCTATGCTTTTAATAGAATTGGGCACAGACTACTTTCTGAACCTAAAGACAGATGGCACAGCGTGATTCACATCCATACATCTAATCTCTTTCCAAGCAAAACAGGTTATCACCTTCCAAAGGGCCCACTGAGAATCATCCCTGACATATACTGTGTTTGAACTGTTCTCAGCCACTACACGTGGGACTGCTAGTTGGTACACAACAAATATGTGTTAACAGTTTAACAACATAGACAGTTGCACATCAGAGCTTGGGTCTTGTCTGTGGCACTATAATGCCAGTATTTGAAAGTTTTGACTGAGAGTCAAAGATGAAAAGTCTGATACATGCGGGAATGCCAGATCCTAATCAGAAATCTGCAGAGGTGTCTCATTATTGACAGTTTGGTAGAAATAATCATCACAGATGAGAATTTTCTTCTCTTAGAAGAGAATCAAGAGTTCATATGTGTTCTACATGAGATTTCAGGTCATGTTCAATCTTGGGGTGTGAGATCACCTTCTAGTAATGTAGTAATTTAGCTAATGCCTAAGCCAAGTGATCATTTTTCTCTTTATCCTTCTTGCAGGGGGAAAATAAAAGAAAAATGAGGCCTCAGTAAGACTTCAATCAATGTTTTAGGTTTTAGTGCGCTGTTTTGCTTTGATTTTTAATGTCTTTCCTGAACTCTGTTAATAGAAATGTCAGCACAGAGAACTGTATTCTGAACATTAAGAAGATTGTAAAGTATGTGTTAACTCATTAATTAAAAGTAGTTAATCAATGAATTTTAAAGTCTCATATACATTGCTTTGCAAATTTACCCTGTGCAATCTTAAAAATAAAATCTAAAAAAAACCTGCTGAGATTTTTTAAGTATCTTGTAGCACAGAGTCCCACAACTGAAGTGAATTTTAGGGAGAAAATATTTCCATTATTATTTTAAGTGTGCAAATCTTTTCACTACTTTGAGTAAAGATAAATCCAAGTTACATATATCTATAACATTAATTATTGCATAGAGTTAATGTATCATGTCCAGGCTGAGTCCTACCCTTTTTAGATATTCCACAAGTTCCTCTTTTAAGTCCTTAAACATTTTCAGTGATTGTATAATATTCCCATTTAAGTAATTAGTCTATCTAAAAGAAGCATTATACACTTTAAAACATTCATAGGTGAAATGTGTTTTGGTATTAAAAGGTTCCTTAACAAAAATAAAAAAAATCAGTAATAACTACTTATTGAGAAAGTTTGGTCCAAGCATTGTACGTGTTAGCTGTTCTTAAATCACTACAGAAATGGGTTTGGATTGCAGCTTTTCCTTTCAATTTAACTTGGTGAGCAACCAAATTATAATCAACATCAATAAAGCATACAGGCTTGAACAGTAAAAAATAATGGTAAAACAAAATAGTTTGTGTCAGTTGAAACAGGGAGATAGATTCCCAGGTGGCTCATAAAGAAAAGGAAAAGAGCCATAATGAACAGTACATTGAATCCAATCCTCTAGTCCTTCCTGAGGCAAATCTTCCCTTGACTTCAAGCCATGTTTTTTGTGTAAAAATTTGACCAGGACTTTGGTGTGGGAAATCTTGCTTATTCCCAAATACAAAACCTTCAAACTTCAGAACCCCTTTAACTCTGTGTGTGTTCGTGTGCCTGCTCTCAGTGACTGAGTCTTGTTCTCCATTAAGAGATGTGACATATTTTATTCTTCTGCTTTCTTCTGTTGTTGGAAATATTCATTCTTTTTTATTTTAATGTGGACTTTAAAGCAAATGGGAAAAAATCCCGAAATTTAGAATCACAGAGAGATGTTATTTCACATGAGATATCATTTTGTTCTGTGTCCTCCTCCTGGGCTGGATTACTGGGTGGAGATGAAAGCTGGGCCTTAAGTGACTAAAGACATTTGAGTCCTCATCTTTAATTCCTTTTGGAAATCGCTTTTCAAAACATAGGGGAGGCATAAATTTTTGGTTTTATGTTTTAAAATATGTTTGAGCCTGAGTCAGATGGAAGAAAAAATCAAAATAAGTGTGTAAAAAGCTATCCATTAGGTACAAAAGAAATGCCATAAACCTCTACCTCAACAAACGCTAAAGGAAATCCAGTTACTTTCTTTCCTGTTCAACTAGGTTAGGAATGTTTGTGGAGCTGCATGAAATGCTTTGCTGATATTCAGACACAGAGGTAGAAAGGATGCATCTGACTGCATGCATTTTAAGTGAAGATCTCAACAACAGGGCTAGCTTTTCAAGTTCCCTATATAACTGCTTTGTATTCCCTTTATAGAATCTCCTTTATAGCAGAGAAATAGGCACTTTTCATGACGAATCTCATCCTAAAGTAGTTATCTGAAGTGAGTGAGATGAATATAGCCCCTACATTGTCTATTTACTCTAAGGGAACATTAGAGAGGCTACCTGAGATTTAGATGCCTATACTGGAGACAACTGAAGTTAAATGAGTTGTATCCTATACAAAATGCTTCCGTTCAGAAGAAATAATTGGGCAATTTAATATATTAAATTGAGCAAAAAGCTCTGACTAAAGAATAGCTTTTGTTTGGCTAAAGAAAATCTTCCTGAAATGCAGCCAGTATTACTATGAAGAGAAGGAGAATTCACTACTTTCCTTTATGGCTGGTTTTTGTGACTAATCTCTCTCACTGCTGAAAAATGTGCCTTATTTCCAAACCAAACTTGTCTGGTTTCAGCTTGTACCCATTGATTTTCTTTAGGCCTTTTTACTTTTGTCTAAGGGTCCTTCCAGTGTTCAGTGTTTTTCCTAATAAGTGTACAGGCATACATAATTAAGTTAACCTTAAATTGACTATAAGGTAAATAGATTATTTCAGCTGTCTCACTATCATGCATTTTCTCCATCCTGAAATGATTTGTAAGGTTCTTTCTGCATCCTTTCCAATCTTTCAGCTTTTTTCTTTCTTTTTTAAATATGGACACCAGATATGCATGCAGTATTCCAGTATCAATCTCATCAATACTGCATACCTTGCTTATTGTTTATAGAGTAACATGTTTTTGATGTTTTTTTTTTTTCCTCCCTGAATAATATTAAGAACTTCTGCTCTATTTATCGTCTCCTAAGACTCTCAGATCCATTTTAGAATGGTCTTGGCTGTATTAAACTAATGAGTTGAAATGGTCTCACCTGGCTAAGTAGGTCAGCTCATTTGGTGTATCTCATTATTTCTTCCTTTATTTTTGTGTCATCCACTGTTCTCTTCTGCCAATATTTTGGATATTTATTGTGTTACATGTAGTGACCCTTCAGGCAGTCCTTGGCAGATGTCATCAGAGATAGAAGTGAGCTCCATTAATGTTTACTTTTGGGAACTGTTAGCCAGTTTTTAATCCTATCAGTTTATTCCTGTATCAGTTTTCCATTATTTTGGCTGGGACTGATATCCAGTTAACTTGCTAATTTACCCTTTTTCTATATTAGCACAGCATTTGTACTCTTCTGAAATTTCTCCAATCTCTCAAGATTTATTCAAGGGTAATGTTAGTGATTCAGTTGTCTCCCTAGGAAACTGCTGAGGACTCTTGGAATCAAGTTATCCAGTCTAATGATTTAAAAATATTTAACAGTTTTCATCTAATATCCTTGGAAACTAAAGGACTGGGAAGAAGTCCTCATGCAAAGTGATTTAATGATCCTGTCTTTCTCCAATAATTAAAAGGCAGTATTTACTGAACATTTATCCTTTTGCTCTATGACTATTAATCAATTTTACAACCTTATCTAATGACAAGATTATATCACTTCTGACACTTCTTTCTACTTTTAATATAAATTTTAAAAATCCTTTCTCATTTTTTTTCAATTACAGCAATAATTTTCCTATGCGTTTAGCTTCTTAATTTGTTTTCTTCTTTTCAGCATTTCTCATTCATACTGATAAAAAAATCTACCATTTATGTCAGTTTTCATGCATTATGCATTGCTTTTGTATTCCTAATTTCCACAGAATGAGGTTGGGTTTTTTAGCCAAAGTTTGTTCTTTCTTGATTGTGAAATCATGGGGTTTTAGCCATCTAAAAAACTCCTATGTTTCAATTAAAGTTCTCTGATTACATTTTACTTTCCAGGAATTTTGCTCATAACATTCCCAACCTTTTGGAAATTATTTCTTTTTAAAGCATGATCTATGTGAATGATTTGGAATTTTCTTTGTTAATCTTTCTTAGAAGAAAGCAAAACATGATTGTTTGTTTCTAGGCTGCCACCACCCTTTGATTTAGAGCAATTATCTTCAGTCTAGAAAGTAATACGACAGTATGTAACATAATAAGGCTGTATCTTTTTTTTATATATATATATATAAGCATATATATAAATATTAAATTTGGAACAGACAAAATCTTTGGATTAATTACCAAGTATTTAATTTCTAAGATTCTGGTGTTATATTGGATCTAGTATTGTTTAACTTATTCATCAGTGACTTGGATGAAGTGACAGAGTGCCTCCTCACCAAGTTTGCTGATGATACAAAGCTGGGAGGAGTGACTAATGTACCAGAGTGCTGTGCTGCCATTCAGAAAGATCTCAACAGGCTGAAGAGATAAGCAGAGAGGAACCTCTTGAAATTCAACAAAATCAAGTACAGGGTCCTGCACCTGCAGAGATACCATGCGCAGGTACAGTTTGGGGGCTGATCTTCTAGAAAGTAGCCCTATGGAGGAAGACTTGGAGTCCTGATGGACAGCAAGTTTACTGTGAGCCAGCAGTGTGCCCTTGTGGCCAAGAAGACAAATGGTATCCTGGGGTGCATTAGGAAGACCATTGCCATCAGGCTGAGGGAGGTTCTCCTTCCCCTCCGTTCAATCCTGCCAGGGCCTCACCTGAAGTGCTGTGTTTAGTTCTGGGCTTTTCAGTTCAAGAAAGACAGAGAACTACTGGAGAGAGACCAGCAGAGATCTACAAAATGATTAGGGGCCTGGAGCATCTCCCTTATGAGGAAAGGCTGAGAGACCTGGGACTTTTCAGCCTGGAGAAGTCTGAGAAGGAAATTTCATAACTGTTTATAAGTATCTACAGGGCAGGAGTAAAGTGGGTGGGTTCAGGCTTTTTTCGGTGGCGACTACTGACAAAATAAGAGGCAATGGGCACAAACTGGAACACAAGAAGTTCCACAGGAACATGAGAAATAATTTCTTTACTGTGAGGGTGACAGAGCACTGGAACAGGCTACCCAGGGTGGTTGTGGAGTCTCTTTCTCTGGAGATACTCAAAGCCCACCCAGACACTTTCCTGTGCAACCTACTGTAGGGAACCTTCTTTAGCAGAGGGTTAGAATTCTTAATCTCCAGAGGTCCCTTCCAATCTCAACCATTCTGTGATTCTCTAATTTGTGTTTGAATTCGACTTCCAGCCTTCTTCCAAGGTGAACCTTCCATATAACAAGATAGTGAACTTATTTTGTTGGGATGTATGAAATAGTTTAGAAACAAGTAAAATGAGAATGGTTACTATTTTTTTTTGATGAATTGTATTTTAACATATCCTTTCCTGAATAGATATTGCATGACACAAGCTGTTTTGTTCATTTAACCACATATATTTGGATACACTGAATTATAACACAATACCTTATGTCTGATAAAGTGATAAGCTCTCTTAAAAACCACTAGAGCTGCAGTGAACTTAGGAAAACAAGCCCCCTAAAGCTTGTAAATTTTATTACCATTTTACAGGTGGGCTCATAAGGAAAAGGAAGGCCTTAAAATAATGGTAATAGCAAAAGCACACTCAAGGGTACCTCAGAAATTTGAACGATCACCAGCCAATTCAACTGTCATGCTACCATGAGGATGTTACCCAGAACAACAGCCTTGCATCTCTTTGATGCAAGGATCTCAACTATCTTATAAGATAGGTTAACCTTCATCAGGTGCATCTTGGAAGAGATGTATCAAGCAGAGCAAATGCCTAAGAGACAGAGATAGAGAGAATGCTGCAGGTGAAAGAAAGTGTATTCTCCCAAATTCAGGCTCTGCTATCAGTTGTGTATAATGAGTTGAGATTAAAAAAAGGACACTTTTCTGATTTATATCATGAATCAATGATTTTTCCCTCCTTCCACACTCTCTGGGAAGGAAGATAGTGGCTATGAGAAACTGCAAGGAATTTACCACAGCAAGACATTCAGACATCCTTCCCCTGCAGCTGTCTGCCTTGCTGTGGCCTGACTCGTGTTTCCATCTCTTCTTGAGTGTAAGCTTATGTGTATCCAGTGAGTGCTTAAATCCCAAACTCCATATATAGGCATCCTACATAGGAATTAAAGTGCAGATATGCCTTATCCTTCTGCATTCATTATTTCTAATTTTCATAATGTTCGACTGCCTTAATATCAGGTACCTATTCCTCTTCAAAGACCCCAATCTTACTCTTAAAGACTCATCTTGAGGAGTGGTGGGGCAATTTATTCAAGACTACACAATAAATCTGTAACTGAAGAGAAATTGGGCTTCCTGAATCCTGATTTCTTTATTACAAATGGTAGTGCACAGGACGTCGTAGGACATTTCTGTAGGACTGTACATGCAGAACATGTTTGGTAGTTCTGCTGACAGCTTTTCTCTCTTTTCAGGGGAGTAGCAAAACGGAAGGGTGGTGCTTTGCATTAGGTTAATGCTTCCAAAGCATGAGACCTGCAAAGCAGAAGACCATCAACAAATGCATATCCTAAGAGTGTCTCTTACAGAGCAGAAAGAGAAAGAGCCAAAAGATTCTGTGAAAATATGCAAAATCCTCATCAGACAAGAGTCAGTTTCTAAAAGAAAAAGTTTAACAACAAAGTCTCAATTTTGACTTATTCTGTTTCATTATGAGATCTGGAAGAGACTAACCAGGAAGAGAAGATAAACTTCAAAATCTGTTGTAGAGTTTGGGATGAAGGGACACAGGAAAGTCATTGCACTTTGATGTGCTTTTATGATTCCCTCTTAGAGATTTTTGTGAGTAAGTAATGGAGCTGGGATTGCCCAGGGTAAAGTAATCCTTCCCCTTCAGATGCTCTGATTTCCTTCAAGAGCAGTTTGTGTACACGTGTGTGTGTTCCTGTATGGCTGAGAATAGTCAGTGAATTCAGACACTTCCAAACACATTGAAACAATATTTGAGAATTATTCATGTGCCCCCAGAGTTGATGCTTTACAAAATAAAGGAAATCTTAGCTGCTACTTCTATAGCATATTGTCTAAATTAGAGAAATGGAGAAATAGAACTATTTTAGGGCCTGGAGTAAAAAGGTACAACTTCCTTATCAGCACAGGAATATTGCTTATCTCTGTCAGGCGAGGATCAGTTACGAAGATGTCACTTTTTAAGCTGGTGGGTTGTACATTTGCTCCCGTGCTTTATCCTGATGCATTCAATCATAATGAAAGAGCTGAACAACAAATATAAAATTTGGAAGAGATGCTTTTTTGGTTCCACCAACCTGATGGAGACCTTATCACTCTCTATAACTACCTGAAGGGAGGTTGTAGTGAGCTGGGGGTCGGCCTCTTCTCCCTTGTAACTAGTGACAGGATGAGGGGGAATGGCCTCAAGTTGCGCCAGGGGAGATTTATGCTGGACATTAGGAAATTCTGCTTTTCTGAAAGAGTGGTCAGGTGCTGGAATGGGCTGCCCAGGGAGGTGGTTGAGTCACCGTCCCTGGAGGTGTTCAAGGAATGTTTAGATGTTGTGTTGAGAGACATGGTTTAGTGGGGATTATTGGTGGTAGGTGGCTGGTTGGATTGGATGATCTTGTAGGTCTTTTCCAGTCTTGCTAATTCTATGATTCTATGATTGGGTAGAGCTATTTCTGCACATAGCCTCAGTTGTATCAAAGAATGCAAAATTTTGAAAGTATTTGGCATCTCTCACTGTGTGGCAAAGTGGTACTGGTTCTTTGTGGTCAGCTGCACTATAACGAGCTATCACAGACTTTTAGGAGCAGTGACTGTTCTACATCTCTTTCATGCACTCTGAGGAGTATTTGACACCACAAAGAATTTGGCAAGAAATAATCGTAGAATCATTTGAGCTGGAAAGGGCCCTTGAAAGTCACCAAGTCCAATTCCCCTGCCGTGAACAGGGACTTCTATTGCTAGATAATCCAAGGGTGATCCTTATGAACTTCTAATGTTCTCTGAAAATAACCAGTCTTTACTCTGAAAGTAAGCTGCCCTTCCCACTAATGTCAGTCACAAATTTTGAGGGTAGGCGTGCATTTTGTATTTCCATAACCAATTTTCCTGAGTCTCCTTCCAAACTAATGCAATCTACGCTAGCAATGGGGCTAAGTGCTTGATTGTATTAGCGTTGATTAGATATGTTGATCTGAGGTTAGACCACAATTCTTTCACAAATGGGAATAATCTAGGTCATCTTTCCCCGCTCACAGAGGGCACTTGTTTGAAGATTTGCTGGATGGGTAGAAAAGTTGCCATTTAAGGCTCACTCAGACAGAACTGTCTCTGTTTGCCATCATCCCTTCCACAAGTCAGGGCTGTCAGTTATGTTAGTTGTTTCCTGAGCACTACTTTTATCCAATAAAGAAAAACAAACAAATGAGAAGTATGTTAAGCAATCTCCCTCCGTTCCCTTCAGTAAGTCATAATGGAACAAATATGTAAATAAAACTGTCATTTTTATAGACCTCAAGCCAACATAGCTCTCAAGTGCACCAGATTCTGTGGAATGTGGTTCCACACTGTAGTGGCTGCAGCCTTTCCTATTGCCTGACCAACACCGTCTATGATTTCCTGACCAGAGAAGAGATTCCCTGAGGGGCACTGGCACCTGCTGTGGGAACCAGACGGTATGTGTTTCTAGTCTCTGTCAGTTGTGGTGGCTGCTGCTTGTATTTCCATGCGCTTCAAAGCCTTATTATTGAGCAAGGTCTTACACTGTACCTTAGGATGGCATTTTTCCATTTTCCAACAAATTAAAGGTTTCACAACTTCATTTGCTGTGGGTAGGGAATGTCCTATTTAGTGGCAAGCCAAACCATAGCCACTGAGTATTTTTTGATATTAAGGATAAGGGTGACACATTCTTGGCTTTGGCCCCTCGTCTTTCCAAACTGGCTATTAAAGGGAAGTTTCCCTCGTGTACCACAGATAGGACTAAAGAATTTGAACTGAGTACATCACAAAACATTCACATGAAACAAATGATGGATAAACTGTCATCTCCTCTAATGACTGACATTTGTGATAAAAAACAAATGTCATTGAAATATTACAATCAGCCAAGTATGGAGCACATGGTAGAGCCTTTTTAAAATGTCTTTCCTCTCTTGGACTCAGAGAGTATTCTTTGGATAAGTTTTATAAGTACAACCTATACTGCCTTCATTATGAAAGCACTGAGAGTCTGCAGCTGGATGCTTTCAGTGAAAAAGCACTAACTGCTTTGTCATGCATTAGCCAGACTGGGAGATGTGAGATATACTATCCAATAAATCACTAGCATGTGATCAACTGACATCTTATTCAACACCGCTATAGGCACGGTAATAATTGAAGCATTATCTTTATACTTGACATCCACTACTATTAACAGTTATGAATGAATTCATCCATCCCTAATTACCCAGTGTGTGATCACTTTGTGGTAGGCAATGAAGGTAAAAATCAGAACTTAAATTCATGCCATTTCGTGTATATTTTTGCATTATCATTTGGCAGAACACCACGTACCAATTTAAAACAACTGGTCCAAGTGAGTTAAACCAGTTTAATATCCGGGATATATCACCAAGGGGATTACTTATTAAATTATAGGAAGTGATCTTAGATTTCAATAGTGGTTTATTATTCAGCATTGTTTTGCCTTACAACAAATTGTAGTTTTTTGACCTCAGAGTTTGTATCTTTCATTTCAATATTGTGGTAGTTTATTAGAATCATAAATATCAAGGTATAAAAGTTTATTATCCCAAAATGTCAACAGAGACTTATTGGAAACTATTATTCCCAAATGCTTTTCTGATGACAGTAATAATGTACTGTAAGTTAAGTGAAAACTTTTATTCAACAGTTCAGCTACAGTGCTTTTTCTTTTTGTTACATAAGAAAAAGACCACACCATTTCACTGAAGCAAACTCGAATCATTCTGTCATTCATGTAATGTAAGCTTTGCTGCTATTTTTAAGATCCGAGGCCCCTATTCTCCCATATTCTCTTCTCTTTTCATGGTAAGTCTTCTTAATCAGTTTTGATGTAACAACTCCTGATTTACACTGGTTTGTGTGAGATCACTAACAAATTCCAGTCTTGTTCAGTCACAAGGAGAAAATAGGGTTTCTGGTTTCCTCAGAAAACTTACACAATTTTTTAATTTCTGAATATGTCTTTGGAGCAGTAAAATAATAAGGCATAATGCAGGCTTGAATGAAAGTAGTCTGGTAAGACAAACTAGATGGAAAGAGTGTGTCTAAACCTAAGTAATCTTGTATGGACCATTCCTGTAGCCAGTCCTGTATTTCAGTGTTCACTCTTGAAGAGCAGTTGTGGTCTATTCATTTGCTTTGTGCTGAGTGGGCTGTGGAACAACTTCTCAGTGGGTAATGGTGAGAATAACTGAATAGATTTGGCTTAAATCTTGCCTACCTGTTCTGTGGTCCTTGCATAAAATTCACCAGATGGGCTAGAGATATCTATAAGGTAGATTTTTGTCTCTCAAGCAGTCACCCCAAGCTACTTTTTCATCAGTGAGAAAAGCATACATTTCTGCCAGATGAGTCAGATCACAGACTTTTAAAATAGACCAGATAAATTGTGTTCCAAAAGTGCTGACTTATTTTCATGAACTACAAAGGCTATCTATGGTACCTAACTCACATGTAGTTACATACATGTGACCTCAAAATTGTCCCACTGCAGGACCATAGTTTATCCAGCTGAGATAGAAAATTGCAAACTCCATTCTCAGCTGTCAGGGTGTGACCTGAAGTCTGAAATCTATTTAGCACTTTATCACAGAACTATACGGAATGTAATAAGCTTAGCCAAGACGCACCCTAAATGAACCCTTTCAAAAACAAAATAAAACAACAAACGAAGCAACAACAAACAACTGAAAATAAAATGCCTACATAGGTTAAAATAGGAGGTAAGGAGGTTAAAATCTGAATCTTGAGGGGAATGTTGAGCATGTCTATATTGAGTGATAAAGTACAGTACAAGTTCTCCAAATCAACAGTAGCTTTGCAGGCTCCAATCTGGAAATCAGCACAGGTATTACTGAATAACAGAATGGCAGAATATCCTGAGTTGGAAAGGACCCACAAGGATCAGAGAGTCCAACTCTCCAACTCCTGACTTCACACAGGACCACCCAAAATTCAAACCCTATGTCTGAGAGAATTGTCCAAACACTCCTTGAACTCCAGCAGCTTGGAGCCATGATCACTGTCCTGAGGAGCCTGTTCCATGCCCACCACCCTTTGGTGAAGAACATTTTTCTAGTATCCAACCTGAATCTCAGAATTTCAGTGCAGCTGTCTGTTTAAGCCAATTAGCAGATTATGAAGACAGTCTATTAACTCAGGCACAGTGCCATGTTAACACGACTATCCTCTTCCCAGAATCTGGAGTGCTACTCTAAGCTGTGTGGATGCACTATGCTGCTCTGCAATAGCACACTGCTCAAGGCACTGTAGGCCACTGCTAAGTGGAATCACACTGGTAGTATTTATGCAGTAGCCATCCTATTGCAAGAGGCAATCTATAGCATTTGTTGATTAGAGATACAATACTCCAGAGGGGAAAAAAAAACCCACACAAACGTTCTGAGAGTGGATAGAGAACACTACTAGATTTTGACTTCTTATGCGATGAATAAACAGGCAATACTAAGACGTTCAGTTCCTGGAGGTAACTCCAGTCCAAACCAGAAAATGACAATGATTCATAGTGAATGACTTGCCAAAAAGTACTATATGTTATTCAGCTGGACACAAAATTATCATTTCTTCCTCAGCCTCCCCTTTCCTCCTTATTCAAGTGATGCAAAGAACTAGACATTTATTCCGTATTTACTCTTTTGCAAGTGAAATTTCTGTTCTTTTGGGTAGGCATAGCAAGACGATTTGAATATAAAACTTCTGCTTTGAGTATAAAACAGTTCCACCGAGCACTGTTTTCTGCATGCTGACACTACGATTCTGATACCTTTCTAATAAATGCAGGCTGAAGATTTGTCTTGCCAATTTGGCCAAGTATCACAGCAATAACTGCGGTATTAATAAGGGCAATAATTTAGGAGTGACTGTGCTTTTAATCTGTGAAGCTGCACAGAGCAGAGCAAGTGGAACAACTCATTTGCTTATATTTTTAAAGGTCAGATTCCAGGCATGTTATTCATGGTTTATGCTACTCAATAGAATCATCTTCTAAATGAAATCTGAGAGATATTTGTATATAACATTGCATGCTAGCTGGGACCCAAACACCCTTCTATCCTTTTGCATTTGAAATGGGTTTTGCTTTGGACTCATGCTAATTAGTTGGAGTTGAAGATATATTGGGATTTATTTTCCAGGTGGAAAAAAAAGCTAACTACTACTAACTCCCAATGAAGACAAAGGATAAGCATTAGAAGGTGGAATGTCTGCCAGCACCCCCTAGTAAGTCCCAAAACTGGCTTGGTACAAACATCCTCCAGTTGTTCACCAGGAAAGCGTCATAGAGCATCTCAGTTCTCTGCAGAAAGAATTACAATGATTATGACCTTAGGTGTCTGCGGCAACACATAGATAACTACAGCATTTGGGAGGACACTGTCATTTTCTAACAGCTTTATGGCTGGAGAAGAATGACTTCTATGCTCTAATACTGGTGCCAGTCGGCTAAGAGAATTCTGTAGTGAAGACATATCTTCTGTGTAAATTTAGCTAAGAATCCTTTTTTTTTTTCCTAACAAATCAAAAACTTCTGACTTCTTAACTTGCTTTTGCGAATTGTTTCAAGCATGATTTCCTTCTCCTATCCTCATAGCAACCCTCATAAAGTATTTCTGTTTTTGCCTGTACATATCTTCCGATCCCTCAACCTGTGATTCATTGTCTGGGAGATCTGCTGGGAATACTGAGTCAGGCTTTCTTCTCCTTTAAGTCAGGATGACTTGCACTGCTACTGAATGTACTGCTAACGCATATGGTAGTAACACCTGCTCCAAATTCTGAAGTTCCCAGAAACAGCTCTGGCTTGCACTTTGAACTGCCTCTCAAATAATCCTTTCCTTTAAAGAGGTAGAGAAGAAGATGACAATAGTTCTTTGATGTTTTTAAACAGTACTGCTGCTAGTATTTTTTCTGGTGATTACAAAAGCAGGTTTTTTTGTAGTGGGCCCATTGCTTTAAAATATTTTGAGCATGGCTTTGTAGTTAATTTGAGCTCTGAATGTATATTTCCATCATCAAACCATTAAGTGTAACTGATCTTTATAATTACTTTTTTTCCTGGTTTTCATGATGTATCAATAAAAGTGGATGAATATTATTAGCAAAATATGAGTAAAGATGAGGATAGTGGAAGAAACAGCAGAACATACAATGAACTTGAGGCAATGTGGAAAATTATCAGAATACGTTTTCCATTAGTTAAGTGGCAATTATACTTTTATGCATGAATGTGTATAGATGACAGTATGAACTTCAAAAGATGACAGCCAATACTGTAAACCCAAGCTAAAACATAAGACACAAGCTTTGTTCTTTCTCCTCACCCTTTCATCATAAAAAATAATAGAATAATTCAGTAATCAGAAAATAGTGGGCATCTTTGATGATACATGAAGCAGAATGGAATCCATCTTGCTCTGTCTGTTTTTCTGTGGCAGACAACAGAAAATAGTTCATCTTGATGAAATAAGCAGATATGATATGAACATAGAGCTGACTTGCGATCTTTCACATATCATATTTGGATTTCTATTGCTCTGATGAGAAATATACTTTGAAAAGTTTGTTGTTTGCTTGTGTTATTTTCTTTTCCTAAAACAAGGAAATGAAATCACCAAAATTTTATTTTAGTTATTTATTTCAGAATAGTCCAAGTATTTTGGCCTCTATGTTGAAGTTAAAGTGGATTTTAGTAAAAATTATCAATATCTTCTCTCATTTTTAAGAGCTGTTAAAGTGCAAAAAACATTTTTCTTATTTACTGTATCTGGAAATTTGTAACATGAGAGTTGCATCATGAAAATGACCAGAAAAAAAAAACAAAAAAAACTACAGAATCTAGTAAGCAGAAGAAAACCATTCATTGAATTATTCCCAGAACCATCTGCATGACTGTGGATGAGTTTCGCAGGAAATAACATGACAGAAACTTCACCAAAAAAAAAAAAAAAAAAAAAAAAAAAAAAAAAGAGAATAATATGGAATATGGTAGGTTTTCCCTGGAAAGAGATTGTCAAAGCATTGACCAAATCTTCCTGGAAAATGATGAGGTACAATGATAGAATCATAGAATGGCTTAGGGTGGAAGGGATCTTAATGATCATCTAGTTCCAACCCCACGCCATGGACAGGATTGCCACCCAGCAGATCAGGCTGCCCAGGGCCCCACCCAGCCTGGCTTCAAACACCTCCAGGGATGGGGCATCCAAAGCTTCTCTGGCAGCCTGTGCCAGAGCCTCATCACCATCTGAGTGAAAATTTTCCCCTAACATCTAATATAAATCTCCCCTCTTTTAGTTTAAAGCCATTTCCCATTATCCTGTCACTATCAGACTATGTAAAAAGCCAGTCCCCCTTCTGCTTCTAAGCTCCCTTTGAGTACTGGAAGGCTGCATTGAGTTCTCCCCAGAGCCTTCTCTTCTCCAAGCTGAACAAGCCCAGCTTCCTCAGCCTGTCTTCACAAGAGGGGCTCCAGCCCCTTGATCATCTTCCGGCCCTCCTCTGGACACACTCCAACAATTTCACATCCTTCCTGTACTGGGGCCCCAGACTTGTACGCAGTACTCCAGATGGGGCCTCATGAAGGCAGAGCAGAGGGGGACAATGCTGTCCTTTTCCCTGCTGCCACCCCTCTGTTGATGCAGCCGAAGATACTGTTGGCCTTCCAGGCTGCAAGAGCACACTGCTGGCTCATGTTCACCTTTTCATCCACTAAGACATCTATGTCCTCTGCATGGCTGCTCTCAGTGCATTCTTCTGCCGGTGTTTACTCATATCTGAGACTGCCTTGATCCAAGCGCAACACCTTGCACTTGTCCATGTTGAATTTCATTATGTTCATGTGTGTGCATTTTCCAAGCCTGTCTGGGTCCTTCTGGGCGGTGCCCCTTACTATTGTTATATCAACTGCACCACTCATATTGGTGTCATCAGCAAATATGCTGAAGGTGCACTCAATCCCACTGTCCATGCCATTGATACAGATGCTAAAGAGCACCAGTCCCAAGACAGTCTTGGCAGGCACCACTCATCACTGGCTTCCACCTGGACATAGGTCTGCTTACCACAACCCCATTGCTTGATATCTTCACATTAAAAATCTGAGTGACATCTTCATCTCTGCCATATATCTGCTGCAAAGAGGAATGGTGTTCGGCATGCATGTAGACAGCAGCCTACGTGACAAATGACATTTCTCCATCATCAGGTTGTGAAGCAGGTCGAAAGGCAGAAGCCCTTGTTGTCTGAAGAGCCAGCTGAGGTCTGAAACAGATTCATAGCTATTAAAGAGCAGCCACAGATGGAATCAAATCTCACATGCTTACCACTGTGAGAAGCTTGGTGATTTTATGCAGGCTTTCCCATTCTCCCCACTACTTGGCTTGCAAGATGCTATGAACTCTTTATTCTTGTCAACTGTACAATTG
Organism: Numida meleagris; assembly: GCF_002078875.1. Classification (NCBI taxonomy): domain Eukaryota; kingdom Metazoa; phylum Chordata; class Aves; order Galliformes; family Numididae; genus Numida; species Numida meleagris. Next base: position 101,573,276 of record NC_034411.1, read on the forward strand.
CCTCCTTTGCAAAGGACATGAATTAAAGCATTGCTATGTTGTTTGAACTTCTCAAAGTAGTAAAAAGATAGCAAAATCCTCAGTAACTAAGGTTGGGCATCCTGGCCTTGATTCAACACTGCACTTAAATATGTGCTCAAGATCATCCCCATTAAGCAAAGCACTTAAGCACATTCTTAATTTTTAACATATGTATAAGTGCTTTCCTGAGTAACGAAAGATTTAAGCACATGCTTGTGTGTCATACTGGATTGGGGCTAAAATCAGCACATATTAGTTCCTTCCAACAAATCAAAGCATCTGTTTCAAAAATAACAACGGGTTCTTCATAGCAAACAGCTGTCCTCATTTACAAAGTACTTCAATCCAAGGAATGACTTGATGACTTGATGTGCAAAAGAAGATCCCTAATGCTATTTAAGATGGACTCAAGTTTGAAGAAAAGGTATTGGTCTTTTCTGAAGATGAAACCTAAAGAAAAAGGCAATTACATCTTCTTTTGCCTGTGTAACTCCTTCTTTGTAGTAAGAATACAAATACACGTATCTAAATGCACACTTAGAAAAAGAGGAAATTTTCATAGTTTGGATTTCGTGTCTCTTCCATGCTGTATTTAGAACAGCTAGAATTTCAGTTTGTTAAAACATTTCCAAAGCTATGGCTATTTTCATTTTTCCACAAGCAAACGTTTGCATATCTTTAGTGTTAATTCACTTTAATAAATAGGCACTCTTTAAAAAGCTGTATAATAGAAGGAATAGTACTTGTAATGCAAATCAGCTAGGGATTAAGGACTAATAATATCACACTACTCAGCCCAAAGGATCCCTAAGCACTGCAATGACTTTATAAAAAGATATCAGTCCTCAATCACTCACTCTTTCCCTTTTGGGGTAAACCACGGTAATGATTTATCAAGGCATAGCATTACAGTTAAGAACAGAAGGAGAAGGATATTATCTTTGACTAAAACAAAAGAGAGAATTTTACGTACTGTAGACAGAATAATTACCCAAATTGGAATTGGCCAGGGCAGAGGAAAAAAATGGAGGAGGTGAACAGAAGGTCAAAATGAAGAGATGGGTGACTTCTAGAGAGCCATCTGTCACCTAAAAGGGAGGGGAGGAGGGGAGAGAAAAGCAGAGAAGAATTATGATTCTCAGTGGAAATCAAAGCAAAAGTATGCATTCCTGCCTTCAACATTGTTGTTTGGTAATATAAGGTTGTGGGGAGCTTGACAGAGAGCCAGAAATAAGTTTCTTTTACCCAGAGAGACAAGACAGATATATCTGGGAAAGAGGCTTGGGAGCCCTGTAACATGCTGAATGTGAGCCAAGTATTATTGGAAAGGACCTGGGAGAAAAGAGAAACTCCAGGCACTGCAACTGGCTTTCTTTGTTGGAAAGATCAGATCTTTTTCTATGCGATTTGAGATGTTATTATATATGTGAGTGTGTATGCGTGTGTGTGAGGGTCGGGGGGGGGGGTTCATTTTGCTTTTACAGGAGCAACACTTTACCAGAAGTGAGTTCATTTGGGTCTTTGGCTATCTCTGGACATCGGGATCAGCATGAATTTCTCAGAGGCACTGTAAGCTGTTCAGGCCATGCTTTTGTTTGTCATCTCAGAGCACGATGGTATTGTGATGTTGATGGAAGACACTTGCTGCTACCGAGGATTATACACCAACTACAGTCATGTATGTTTTTTAAATCTCGTACATCCTGACTAACAGAGCACTTCAGAGCAAAGTCAATTCTATTGCAACATACAGGTCATGCCTACGCTGTTAGAATATTAAACAGAAGGATATCACTAGACAGAAATAACTGATTTTAAGTCTCTACTGAAGTCTCTAGGTATGATTCAGGAAAGGAAAGGCATATAGTAATTATTCTTTGGATTCACTGTTACTGCAAAAAAAAATGAAAAAAGGAGAGATGAAAAATCCAAATGTTATGCAATCTGTGTACCCTATGAACATGACTATGTAGATATCTGTAAGTCCCTTTTTACTGAAGATGAATCATCTATCATTCTGAGTGAAGTAGGAATTTGGAAATCTAAGTTTTATAAATTCTTCCATTCCAAACTATGCTTTCATTTCAATTGCTCTGAAAGCAGTCATAACAAAAATGGTTTGAATTGAAATGTTGTTTTTGATAGCACAGATATTTCTCTTCAACATTTTTTATTACATCTGATAAAATTCATTTAGAAATGAAAAATCGTTTAAAATGAAACATTCCTTTATGTTTGTTACTCAAATTCTTCCTAACCATGAATCACATGAGATATGTGCAAATATAAAATCAGATATTAGAACTAAAATTGTTCAGTTAGATGGGAACTTCAAAGATTGTTGAGTTGAACAGCCTGACTATTTCAGAGCTAACCAAAGTTAAAGCATGCTGCTGAGGGCATTGTCCAAGCGCCTTTTGAACAGTGACAGCTATGGGGCACCAACCATGTTGCTAGGAAGGCTGTTCCAGTCTTTGACCACACTCACAGTAAATAATTTTTTCCTGTTTCTGATCTGAATCCTCTCCTTGTGCAACTTTGTGCTGTTGCCAAGTTTTATCAATGGTTACCAAGGAGCAGAGGTCGCCTCTCAGCTTCATTTTCTCCAGACCAGACAATCTGAGTGTCCTCAGCCTTTCCTAGTGCCATCCAGCCCTGTTAACCAGCTTAGCTGCCCTCCTCTGGATTTAGTGAAAGTTCACATTCTGATACAAAAATGAGATTTTGGTACAAGAAAAAGAATATTCATTTTTCTGAGCATAAGAAAATCTTGTTCCTTCATGCCCTTGACTGGGCAGAAAAGAAGTAAAAGGTCATAAAAAGCAAGCAAACAAACAAACAAGAATTGTTGTTTTTTTCTTTTTGATAGCTTTAGCCTTAAGTATATGTAAATGTTAGAGCTACTCTGGTTATTGTCAACTGCTTTTAATTTTCATCTCAGAATTTTAAGACCTCTAGCTCCTTCACTTTTTTTTTTTGTATAGTGTGCCTGTTTCATGCACAGCAGCCATCAGTTCTAACCTCTATCCTTATGTATGCTATTAAACCAAAGTGAACCCCTTTTACAGTAAGGCTTTGTGTTTACTTAAAATTTAGATGATTATTGTTTCAGCTGTTTGGCTCCCTTGATATGCTTTTGAATAAAAGGCTGTTCCTACACCTACCAGCTTCAATGAGGTTTCTCCTAACTTCCAGCATAGCTTTGTAAATAACTAAACCTATCTCTCCTACACTTAAAAAACAGGAAAAGAATGTTGCATTAAAGAAACAAAGTAAGAGGCCAGTAGGTTCTCCAGGTTGGCTGTAAAAATGTTTTTAAATTATTTCTGTGAAGATACCTCCTTAATCCAATTATGGTCAAGACACAGAAATGTCTTTTTGAGGTTAAGCTACTCTGTTTAAATCATTTTTCAGGTCTCCTACAGACATATATGTTAGGTAGCTCCACATACTGATTCTACGTGTTCATGCAGTGTGGCATGCTGCATCCTGGGCACTAATTGAAGTAAGTATTTAGAAAGCTGGACTGGTTGAATTTATACCAAGACCAGAACTGCTTTGCAGTTCCCTGACACTGCATTAACTGTAACACAAATTCTCTGGATCTAGTTACATGTCTGATAGCTGTGTCTGTACTTGTAGTTTAACAGTGCCAGGCTTTGTCCTCTGGCATGGAGACCAACTTGTACAGTCGAGCTAATCCATCGTGTTAAAATCTCTTACCATTAAAAACAAACGAGTTATATTGCCCATAGTGAACTGTGATAGGCGTTTATTTTTGGAGAATGCTAGGAAGGCTGCCAAAATGTGTGCCCAAACAATCAAGAAAAAATATTTCGGGCAGCTGAGTCTGGGTCCTAGCGACGTTTAACTTGTCATTATAAACACAATTTCAGAGTCTACCTGAGCTCTTTGCTCTTCGATCTACACTTTCACATTAAAACAACTGCAGACTGGTAATTAACATTTCCAAGTCATCCAGACTTCATTATGAATTCAGTGATACAACTGCCATGGCTTCAGCAGAGTTTTGACAGCAACGTGTTAGTTGCTGGTTGCTGTATGTATGTGGCAATTAATAGTCTCTACATTAACAGAAAAATCAAAACAATTCAAAACATTCAGAAGTATGGAAAAGAGGAATGGAAGGCCTAATAAGGCAAGAGAGGAAAGCAAGACCATAGGAATCATGGCATGTTTTACTTGAGATTTTCTGTAAGAATAATTTTCGGACAATCAATATTAACAAATCGCTACCTGACAAGCTGCTATTAGATGGCAGTTTCTGTCACGGCAATAACAAATGACTTCAAATCACCGATTTTTTTTTTTATGAGGTTGTACAGAAACATTTTATCACGCACAAGATGCATAAATTGGCTTTGAACATAAAGATAAGTCAAAGGGAGGGAGCAGATTATAGGTTGCATAGGTTTACAGTGAGAAAGTCTTCCAACATAGTTCTGATTGACAGAAAATAAGAAAGAAAAGGGATATGATACTTTACTGATAACTACTGACCTCTTGACAGGTGTCTTTATATACATATGTACATATGTCAACGGTTTAAGGGCGTTAGGCCTGATTCCGTGACAAAGGGGACGGGGGACCCAAGGGCCCACGTCCCGGGAAAAGGGGAAAGGGGAAAAGGGTAGGGAGATGGCCCTGAGAGCAAAGAACAGCGGCAACAATCTGAGGAGAAACAAACTAATTTACTAAATAAGATATCGGAATGCAAAACAACACACTATAATACAATATAATTACAATTTAAGCTGATAAATCCAATACAGAGAGAGAGAATGTCCCAAAATCAAGGTAGGCCTTACTCTACTACCGACGATAAGACGGCTGGAGAGCGAGGTGCTGCCAAGACGAGAGACGGCGGAAAAAGGGACGAGGTCTCGTGATCTGCAAGTTTTTATACTGCGAGCTTCTATCTTTTCCCTCCGGCTGGAAAATGGTAACAAAGGAGCAAAGTACCGTGGGGACTGTAGTAGTCCTTCTCTTCTGAGAACTAGGTATATCCACTACATGATGTTATGATGTGGAATACCAATAACCGAAAATCACAAAACCATGACAACATAATAGTGGCTTTCTCACAAATCGGCAAAGACTGGAGACTGGATGCATGACTAATGTAAGCTGGTACTTCATTTAATAAAGCGAAAGATTTGGCCTGAAACTAGTGCGCAGAGTTAACCCTTCCCCTACTAGTTATACTTCTAAAATATTATAGGAATTGTTGCAAACTCATCCCGTGCTTAGGATGAGAGTAGTATCAGTGTGTGTCTCTGTGTCACTTTAGCCCATGATTTCTTGAGCATATCTTGGATAGCTAAGAAAAACTCACATGTAAGAGATCCCACAACTCTTGTAAGGGCCAAATGAGACTTGTTAAGCTTCTTGCCTCTCAATACCTTTCAGTATTAATGTCCAGCAGGTTTTTAATGAACCTTTCTCAGTGATGTCCTTACTTTTAGGGTTGTATTTGTGCCTAGTTTGTTCCCTATGGCAGGTCAAGATTCCCTGGTTAACTCATGGGCACCTAACCACTGTCTTAACCAAAGCACTAGACCTGTAAGGAAACACATTTCAAGCAAGAAGCAGATCAATTGTAAGTAATTAGTGAAAATAGTGAACTTTTCCTTAGAAAGTCAAACAATTGACTTATTGAGACAAAGCCTAAAAGAGACTGGGAAGTGAAATGCCAAGATATTTACCCAGCAAATTTTTCAGCAAATGCACAAATTGTATTTTGACATAATCTGAACCAGAAGTCTTGGAAGTAAACTTGGCACTGCTGTTTAGAAAAATGGAATTCTTTTATCTTCACCTAACATTTCACTGTGATATATGGTTAATGAGTGTTATGAATGCAACATATTTTTACAAATTTTTGTTACTACTCTGGAAAAAATTGTTGTGCCTACATTTCTTTGGCATTTATATTGATATCAAAGGAGGGGAAAAAAAACCACAACACTGAAGACCTGAAAGATCTGTTATTAGTCTAAAAGCTTAGATTCAATAATATTTTTGCTATTTACCCTATAAGCTATCATTTACTGCAGACAGAATTTATCCTCAAGACATTCAAAATAAGTCATCTGTGCCCAAATCAGACACAGTCAATCTGAAAAGTCTTGGATAATTTTTTTAGGGAGGAAAGTTTATTTTCTATACTCACAACTCAATAATCATTGTATTTTATGAATATTTATATTTTATATTATACTACTAATTAATTAATAATGTGATCATAGGTAGAATTTTAAAACTTTCAGCTTTTTTGGACTGTCAGTTGTTCAGGCTGAACATGTTCACAAAAATGAGGTCAAGAAATTTTAGGTCAGTCACCCTAATTCAAGTAGCTTAGGTATCTGAAAATGCCAGGTGCAACTGCACTTCTTTCTCTATGCAGATACGTTGTGAAGTATCTATTGTATAGCATGAATTCTTTAAAAATTTTATTAATATTATAAAAAATGAACAATTCCAGGATATCGATGGAAGTTGTAAAAAAAATTTCCGACTTGGAAAAAAATCAGGGTGTTATGCAAAATGAAATGAAACGCGACAGAAATAAGTTTGCCTTTTCACTAATGGTAACAACAGCAATATTTTTTATCAGTCGGTATCTTGTGGATCCATGCATCAGTTCCTATGAATGTGGAATTTTATGTGAAGTATCTAAGATAGTTAAGTAATGTAAGGAGCTGAGTGAGAGTAGAAGAAACAATAATAAAAACAATCAAATCTGCTTGGCTTTGCTGCAGAAGGAATGGAGTTTTGCTGGATGGGTCAATGTAGAAGTTGAAATATTTGAAGTCAGCCATGTTAGCAAGGATCATAGTTCCAGCATCTTTTCTGTATTTTATTATAAATTCTTTCAGGGAAAGAAAAAGTTTTGTGTATTTTTAAAAGTCAAAACATGGCTTTAAATATTCATATTTTTTGAAAGAAAGCATATTGCTTTTCTATTGAGTCATGCTATGAGAATAAAACACAGACTGTATTGCTGGGATTCCTACAAGGACTTTGAGTTGCTTGTGCATATTGTATAATCTGAGAACCAAGGGACTCAGCTGCAGTTAATTTTCATTTGCTGTTTGTATATAAATGCTTTTAGTACTTAAACTAAATTCAGATCAATTAAACTAATGTTGTTTGACATAATATTCCGTGTTCCAAAATCAATATCCCTTCATTTGACAGACTTATTCTTGAATTCAGGATGTTTATTATTCTTAAGGCTTACCTATAGACCTGGTTTTTGTCTTTGATGATGTAAAACAGTTCTTCCTTATGTAGCATAAGCCAGAGAATAACGGGGTTCAAATTTCTCTGGTAAATATATTTAATTGTAAGATCATGTCTGTTAACCTCTTACAATAGTGCTAACTTCCTATCCTGTTCCTTTGTCTTTGTTATTTTCTCTCTGAGACCACATTGTTTCAAAGAAGCTACTTTATTTTTTAAAGAATTTTGCTAATGAAGGCATCTATTTCTAAGACAGTGGTATTTGGTGATGAAAGGTCCTTCACCAGATTTTGGAGAATGAAGTCCTCAAATTTAATTTCAATCAGCACATTCCATAAAGGTCTGTGACCCAGAAATCTTCATCCATAATGGGTTTGATAACATTTATGTCATTGCTTAGCAAGGAAGGAGGAAAGGGAAGTACAGGGAACCACTAACTCTATGAACGTATATTGTCTCTGTACCAGGGAACACACAATGCCAATCTCTTGCATTTCAAGGTGATCCATAGTTGAAGTACGTACGTCATAGTCATACTTGCTTTCTACTTTTTGTTTCACAGGCCCCTTCATACATAAGGAAATCTGGTGTGGGGAAATACTGTTTTGCCAGAGCTGTCACTCTCATGTCCTTCCACAATGAATATCACAAATCACCATTTAACCTTCAACTGCGTATTTCTTCAGATATATCCATACGAATATCTTCAAGAACTTGCCTAAATGATAGCTGGTAAAGCACTCAGTAGAGTCCTTAGGATTAGATCCACTGGCAGTATTTTTTCTTCAGTTTTTTTTTTTTTTTTTTTTTTTTTTTTTCTGAAAGACAGAGCAGGGCTCGTGCCCTTCAGATCCTCTTTACCCTCCCACTGCGGTACTTATAAATCTTGTGATTTTTGTTTTGTCTGGCCCTTGTCCAAAAACAGACCTGTCGAATGAAAGGCAGCTTTGGAATAATTTATCAATGTAACAGTGGGAATAGTGGGCTGAACAGTAGTTTTGTGCTGTTACCTAGTGAAACCACCATGAGCAGTTACCTAATTGGAATAATATAGTACATGTTCTCATAATTGCTGTCCTTTGATAACTTTACTTAGGTCATGTTTTCTCAGTTAATTATCATTAGAAAAATATCTAATGAAGGTTAAAAGGACTAAGAGTTGCAGAACAAATGGGTATAGGCCGCAGTATAACTTATTTTCAGACACAAATATTTTCTTTACATTAGTGGTAATAGAAATGATATAACTTGGCATCAGCTGCAAATGTAATCAACAACTATGGTTCCCAGGTATTTATTATGACTGAAGGTCAGAGTGGAAGAGGGGTTATTAATGAAACTTAAGCCAAACTGTCTCAATTATACTGCTGGAGGGCAGAGTTCTGACCTCGTCCTCTTCTACAGCTGCCCAGACTTCTTCAGTTCTCATTCTTCAGTTCTTCAGATGAGAACCGAAGCCTTACATGTAGGTCCTCTCAGGCACTCAAGCCTTGCTTCGGCTTGACAAAAATATGAATGAGATGTGTATTGTTTCATGCTTAGAACAAGAATAAAGGTAGCATGACTGCTGTTAAATTCCATCATATTCATGGGAGAGATGTGAGAGAATACATTTTAAAATAGTTCTGGGCAATTACTCCAAAAAAAAATCTTTTCATAGTTCCACACTCTGTTCTACTCTGTGGGAAAATGTTTAAATCTCCCGATAGCAAAACTTCTCAGTAAATATTTACGTTGTTTTTCCTGAGTAGAAACTGTCATTTAATCTACATCGTCTTTAAAAGTGTATCTTAACCTGGGAGATATGCTTATAAAATTGTATGTATTAGTCTGATATCTGTCTCACCTTATCTCAGGTGCCTAATAGTTAGAAGTCTAAGTCTGACCTGGTGACCTCAGACTCGCTTTATAGCCAGAAGAAAAAATAGGCATTCCTAGATTACCATCCATCTTATTTGAGCTAAGTATACAAGACAGGTCAGATGAATTGTGGCCTGGATTTGCTTCCACTGAGTATAACAGGAAGCCAGGGTAACTAGCAGAGGTTTAAATGCTGAACTTTCAAATGTCTAAATTAAGGTAGATGAATTGCACCCTGAAGTTATACACGCTAATAAATTAAACAGTACAAGGGAACATGCCCTGCTGCTTTATTGCCTACAGTGCAAACTATTTAGGATGGTACCTGGCTGGTTTTGACCCAGGCTAGCTTCAGTGCTGTCCAAAACAGTTATGGAGCAAGCTGGGGCTAGAGATGCATTTTAATAGGCACCTGGATGTGGGTGTTCAGTGGCCAGGCACAATTCAATAGAATGGATGCAGGCCTTTCTGTGCTGGCTAGCGGTAGTGCCAGAGGATGGCTATGAGCACATTTAAATTTCTAATATGGACACAGTCATAATAGATGCAGGAAGCAATTTAGATCCAACCCATTTGAAAGCTACAGAGATCAAGTCATACTTTCCTACAGATTTCAGTAGAAGCAGTCTCTAGACAGATATATGGATAAAAGTCACTTCCTCCAGTATCCAAAGGCCTTCAGAAACAAACAAGAAATCTCTTTTTAAAAAGTATGAGCACTGTCCTTACTGATAGACAATAACGATGTATCTGTCAGACAACATCTAGCCAAAACATTGCACTTTTAGACTGTGAATCTGTTCCCACTGACTTCAAAGCTACAAGATCAAGCCTGAAAAGTTTCTGAGTTTTTGTGTGTGTTTTTTTTTTCTTGCTGGAATGATAATGGCCAGAAGTGGAGTTATTTTTATTCTTTATGAGAAACAATGAATAAGAGATCATGCTTACTTTGCACTGGAAATTCTGAAACAACCAGTTCACTTCAGAGAGGGAAGAAAAGTAGTCCTCCACACTGAATTATTTTTTTTTCCACTGTGGTCATGAACACTTTCAAAGAAGCCCGACTCAAGACAGGCAGTGGAGGATAAGGCCAAGCTACTAAAACATCTTTCCTTTCCTTAGATATTTAGGGCCCGTATTCTCTTTTTATATTTTGTCACTGGGAAATAAACCAGCTGTGTTCTTGAAAACCCTGTTTCTCTTTCTTGTTAGCTCAATTCACTTTTATGCAGAAGCAAAGTTTTTGTGTTGTTTTTTTTTTTGTGTGTGTGTGTGTGTGTGTATGTGTGTGTGTGTGTTTGGCTTTGCTAATATCACCAAGCGAACCTGTGTTTTGATTAATAGCCTTTTGCTTTTTTTTCTTTAAGCTTGCTTCTTGGTAAGGTGGATTTAATTAACCAAGCTAGTAATGTAGAATTAATTACAGTAACTAAATAAAACAGAATGTAAAATTGTGAAAAGATGAAAATAGCATTAATAATTAAAGGCCTTCGTATACAAAGTTCTCCAGCAGAAATAATTAAAACCAACCTATATGAACAGGACTTTTTCTTCCTAAATTATGTGAAAAGCTAATATACAATTGTGTGCTGCATAGAATCCTGAAATAACTTAGCTGGGAACGGATCTCTGGAGGTTTCTGGTGTGAGCTTCTGATAGAAGCAGCATCAGCTATGGGATCTGATCAAGGCTTTATCTAGTCAGATCTTGACAACCTCCCAGGACAGAGATTGTGCTACCCATGACCACTGATTTTGACATTCTTAACTTGGTCTTACTTGTCTGTGAATACCAGATCCAGATGTGAATTGGCCTTTTTTTTTTGGCCCACTGTATTGCTACCAAGAAGTTATTCTTCACACCTTCCAGATATCCCTTTGATTTCTTGATCTTACCATGTAGTCTAGCCAGAAGATGTCAGGGAGATTAATGTTCCCCACTGCCACTGAGGTTTATGATTTGAAGATATTGATTACTTAGAAATTATGGCATTTCACAAAACAAGCTCCAGTTGGAAGGTTTTGCAAAGTAATTTCATTACAGAATCCACAAATAAAATAGATATGGTGATGATATCTATGAAGATGATGTATTTATCATGACATTTCTGGTGGAGTTAAAGTCACATCAGCTACAGTATTTTTTGAAGTCAATTATTACTCATTTTTATTATGGAGGACTCAGGAATGTTTTATGTTTTATCGGTGATCTATGAAACTGTTCTTAAATGTCTACAATTTTGCTTGGAACAAACTATAGGATTCCTTTGAGATTCACAGCTAAGAACCAGCTTGCATCACACACTATCACAGAGAATGATACCTTCTCCAATGTTCTTGTTTTATTTAAGTTTATATTAAGTCAAAATGGAATATAAACTGTCGTTAATATAGCTAAAGACAAGGTATCTACTTCTCCCTTTTGCACTAGAAGTGAGAAAATTAGACAAAAGTGGAACTATTTGGAAGAGAAATTTGCTGCAACAGCTTGATGGTTCTTTTCTCTCTGCATTTGATCAACATTTGAATCCTGACGTCTCTTTTCAAGGTCTTTTCAAGAGCTTTTCAAGAATGTGAAATCATGTGAAATTTATCCCATCTGAGTTTGGAACAAACTGTTCAGATTGTCAGAAACAAAAAGCCATATGACATTTTAAATATTGTCAAATGTACTTTTTTTATTTTCTGTATGAAAGGAAAATTCTCAGAAATATGGCCGCAATGTCTCTGAAAATTTAGACTGATATCACTGTGTATGTATACAACCAGAACATTTTGGATGCTTTTACTATTATCAAAACAACTAGAGATTTAGTAAAGAAATAACAAAAGCTATGAAGTGCCTATATAAATGTTGCCAACCCCTATGCTTTTAAGAATGTGAAGCTTCCAGCATTACATTTCATGATTATTTTGTTACTTATATGTATGCTTGTAAGTATGCTCTGATGGATTAATGCTTATGCCATTTGGAGAATTGTAGTTCAAGTGTTTCCCTGCACAAAATAATTTTATTCTCCCTCTTTACATGTTTTGCTATAGCTCTCTGGAGGATTAAATTTGGCTTTGGCCTAGGTATTTTGTAGTATATTCTCTGACAATGCCATAGTACTATATTGTCCAGCAGGCGGTATGAAGTCAACTGTTCTACTGGTGTAGATTTTAGTTGTGTGGACATGAGTTATGTCAGACCATGCCATGCACCAAAGCCAAAAAAGGATTTCTGGCCAGATCTGCTTACTAGTAGGAACACAGTCTCTTCCCTTTTTTGAGTGAATATTCATTTACTCCTTCAGAAGTGAATCAGCCTTAATTGCCAGATAATTAGTAATCCATAGCTAACAACAGGGCATAATTTTATAAAGCAAAAGACCGGAATCCAGAGATTTTACACTAAATGAAAGTGTCAAAATGAAAAAAAAATTTCTTTTTCCTCTTCTTACACTCTCTAACCTGGTTGCTACAGTGCTCTGCTGGGAAGGTGAAAATGTACATTCATTTTGCCCAGACAAAAATGAATGTGAGCATTGTTCTTTGAAGTCTAGGTGAAATCTAGGAACCACTACTCCCAGAATCATTTTGTGAGAAAGACTTTGCTTAAGTTTTGGAGTCCAAGACTTATTTTGTGTTGATTACTTTCAGATGACAGTCACAACTGTCTTCCCCACATCCTGTGTTAGATGGTCTCCTGTATAGCAAGCTGAGTTTTATGACAGTGCCATTCTGTCATATAGAGCACTCCTTGTGCCTAAATTGGAGTTATGTTTTCTACAGAGTGTCATGGGAAGTATGACACATAGGTAGTAGAAGGGAAATTTTCCCAAATATTTTAGGGGCTTAGCAGAATATTCTACCTGTAATGCCTGTATAATCAGCATCCTGAGGGAAGGTGAGAAAAGAGAAAATGGAACACTGAAGTTAGTAAGTGTTAGTAAGATAATAAACCTTTAGGCTTAATTCAGTCTACTGCTCCTTTTGTGAATCTGGTCAATCAAACAGAAAATACTGATCTTGAGACAAAACTGTCAAAATTTCTTGAGACTGATATCTGCCTATTTCTTTCATAATGTTTCCTCTCACAACTTGTTAACAATATAGACTTGTCCATGTTTTGGAAAACCACTCCTCCAGTGTGCATTTCTACCATTCATAAAAGGAGAGCTTGTGTCAGGATGCATTTCTGGCTCGTCCACTGGGACAACAGGACAAATTCCTGATCCAAAAGTAAAGAAAATGAGATGTTCCAAAACTGTGTCATCAAAAATAATTATGTTTTATAGGTGCTATTAAAGATAATACATTGATATATAATATTTCAATCCATCTCTGTTTTGGAAAGCAGTTATCTTTATGCTTAAAAGGTATCTTGACTTGAAATTCTTTTCTAAAACACAGTTTCCAAGGAGAAATGGCCTCTTAGGTACCTTGTCTCTAATGGCTTCTTAAAAATAATTTCACTTATATCATAAAGTACAGCTGCTGTGTCAACGGAACATATTTTTTACAGGAAACTGCATCCAAAATGAACCTGGCTGTACCTATTTTGAGAAAATATATTGCTATTTTTTTAAACCAGCAAAGACATTTTTATTTTCATTCTTTCTAAATTTCCTTGTGTTTTATTTACATTACATCCCTCGTGTTTACCAGTAATATATCTGCTTTGTTTGCAGTTCTTAGCATTAGCACCAAGGTGAAGAACATATTTAAAAGTGTGACATCATACTTCTAAGTACGATATCAAAACTAGTTATCGTATGTAATTTACATACTGAAGGGAGTCTGTCAGGTCAAGTTATGCCCCATATTTTGTTTGATAAAGAAAAGACTTTGAAATTCTAAAAAAATGACTTTTTTCATAATTACTTCTTCAAGATTCCAATTTTCTTTTCCTCTCCCTATTTATTTATTTATCTATCTATCTATCTATCTATCTATCTATCTATCTATCTATCTATCTATCTATCTATCTATTTATTTATTTATTTCAACAGACATTGACCTACAGTACTCACAATGCAAACACTGCACCATTGGGGTGGTCAATTCTGACCCACAAGAAACTAAAAGCACTGAACTGAGTTTAAAAGAGCTGTAAAGCTTCACATGACAAGGGCCTTTTGTCACAGTTAGATGAAAAGAGTATACATGTAAACAGTATAAATGATTAGATAAGGACAAACTTACCTATGAGAGAGAAATGAAAAGAAACAAAGAATCATAGAATCATAGAATCACATGGGTTGTAAGGGACCCCTGGAGATCATGTAGCCCAACTCCAGCTAAAGCAGGTTTTGAACAGCAGGTTGCACAGGAAAGAGTGTGGGAGTGCTTTGAGTACCTCCTGAGAAAGAGACTCCACAGCCTCTCTGGGTAACCTGTTCCAGTGCTCTGTCACTCCCCAGTAAATAAGTTATTTCTCATGTTCATATGGATCTTCTTCTGTTGTAATTTGTGCCTGTCACCCCTTGTCCTGTCAGTGGATACTAATGAAATGAGCTTGGCCTCATTCACTTGACTCCTGCACTTTAGGTATTTATAAGCATTGATAAGATACTCACTCAGTCTTCTCTTCTCCAGGCTGAACAGACCCAGGTCACTAAGCCTTTCCTCATAAGGGAGACGCTCCAGGCCCTTCATCATAATTTGTGGCCCTTCACTGGACTCCTTCTAGGAGATCCCTGTCTTTTTTGAACTGGGGAGCCCAGAACTGTACACAGTAGTCTAAACGTGTCCTCACCAGGGCAGAGTACAGGAGAAGGATCGCTCTCTTGTTGATGGACCCCAAGATACTATTGGCCTTCTTGGCCACAAGAGCACACTGCTGGCTCATGGACAACTTGTTGTCAACCAGGACCCCCAGGTCCTTCTCCGCAAAGCTCCTCTCCAGCAGGTTATCCCCTAACGTGCACTGATGCATTCGGTTATTCCTCCCCATGTGATGGACCCTACGCTTGCTCTTGTTGAACCTCATCAGGTTCCTCCCTGGCCAGCTCTCCAGTCTGTCCAGGTGTTGCTGAATGGCAGCACAGCCTTCCTGTGTGTCAGCCACTCCTCCCAGCTTTGTATCGTCAGCAGTCTTGCTGAGGGGGGACTCTATCCATATATCCATGCCATTGATGAAGATTTTAAACAAGACCAGACCCAGTACAAAACCCTGTGGAACACTGCTAGTTACAGGCCTCCAACCAGACTGTGTGCCACTGTTCACAACCCTCTGAGCTCTGCCACTCATCTATCCCACACTTACCTATGAGGAGCTTATGGGAGACTGTTAAACGACAAGAGATTTATTGAAAGACAAGACAGATGGAGGCTTTCTTTTATTTTATATTTGCAGATGATTTCAACTGAATATTATTCTATTCAATTATTTAGAAAGTCTCTACATATATGTAGAAATAATCAGCTCTCATTCAGTATTTTTTGCTTAGAAAAAAGAAATCTACAGCAAGTGATCTCAGGTTTATAATATATTCCAAAATGATACAAGTCAATCTATTACAGTTACAGAAAATCAAGTATTACACATGCAATAAAAGATTGTGAGCTATTCATCAGTTGAGGTTTTCAGTAAACATTTATTAACATTTAAAAGCAGTGAAAAACCTCCTGAGGACTTACTCTGCTTTGCACTTGAAGATTTTATGGAAATATGTTCTCTTTTAAATTGAGAAAAAAAAAAGAAATTATAGATTTGAAGCTGGCTTATAAATTCAGCCGGGTATTCTGAATGTTCTCAGAAAAGTTTAGCCTTTATATATATATATTTTTTTTTTCATGGAAAACTGAAGAACAAAGACAAATATATAATTAAAACATTATGTTTAGGAACCTCGATAAGGGTGTTTTGGCAATGTCATTACTTTAAAAAAAAGTCTTTAATGTCTTCATAAAAATTATCATGTAACATTTTTTTAGAATAACACTGTTAACATAAATAATAGGAATAGTAGGAATAGTAAAGGTGGTAATAGTCAAATATGTAAGTAGGAGTACACACTGATTCAAAAGGCAGGCAATTCTTGTGAGAGTACATAAAATGTTTTATATCTACTGATGGAAATACGGGTAGAAGTGGCATTATTAGTTCTATTTATTATTTACTTACATAGATTCAGCATTCAGAAATCCAAGGATCAATTCCTAAATGTAGCAGATCTCCTTTGTAACTGGAAAAAAAAAAACATAAAATCCTATGTGATTCCTGTTTTATCTAAAATATTGAGAATCTTCCCTTATCTTCTCCATTTTATTGATTTAAACGGTAAGCTCTTTTATAAAATATATTTTCCTCAGTATTTGTATGCTACCTAAGTGCCACTGTAAATAGAAATATAAACAAACATTTATATGAGGTCAGTTTCGTCATATGTAGTCTCAACAATAACAATGTATTTGTGCTTCTTCCTCATTTGACCCCCACCCTTGGGCTAGCATTAATCCTCTCCTCAGCTACTCTAGTTGAACCAATGATCAAGATGGAGTATCCTTAAAGAAGTTATAAATTTTTCCCTTTCAAAAAGAAAGCCAGCAAAAGTCACAATTACCATCCTTTTTCTTGCTTTACCAAACTAGAATCAGGGGGAAAAAAACCATTATTTTATACAGGCATATATTCTCCTTTCAACAAATGGAGACATCTATTGTTTTGCACTGCACTGGTAGCAAAGCAACTAATATGGTTACTCTCACAGTAAGCCAGAATGAAAGGCTACTGAGCTGTCTGAAGAAAAAGTCTTTGATATTTGATTTTACTAAGACATAAGGAAGAGCAAATTCTCTTTTATTAACCTTTTAACCACAAAGTCTTGGTAATCTCAGATAGTTGAGCTGCATGGGCTTACAACACTGTTATGCTCTGGAAAGGATTATCTCCAAACATCTGCATTGGCATTGAGAACTAGGGATTTGAACATCTAAATTTAGTTTAGGGAGAGTTTCATCTTACTGTGAATTAGACACCTGCCCTTGGTCAGCTGAGAAAACTTTCTGGTCTCCATTGACTGTACTGACTTCACAGCCATTAACTATTAATGCAAGTTTAGAAACAAAAGTTATGTTAGACACCTACTTACTGCTGTTTAAATTTAACTGTCTGAATTAGAAATATTGGATACATGAAAGGGAGGAGGGAGATCTATAAAATTCTAGACTGTTTCAACCAGGGGTTCTCATCAATGGGTATGTAGCTTCTGTTCTCCAGAGCCCTGTGCTTCATTTGCTGCTGACTCATTGGGTGAAAGACTGGACATCCTCGGAGGGTTTGGCTGACTGTGTGTTATTCTTGGAAATGCGCAAGCTATGGATATCCTGTGAGAGTTACATTGAACAATTCCAATGCGGAGGTTGTGGCTGCATAAACACCAGTAAATGAAACAAGTCAAGACATGGATTTAAATGCTGGTACTTTATCACATGTTTTTTTTTGTGTGCTCATGGCCTTTGCCTACTATCATGTTCACGTTTGGAGTTTTTCCTAATCAGTGTTTTTCTAGGCTCAGTCTCCTTTGTTGGGTAAAAAGAGAATTTAGGTAAATTTACACAAGCTGCAGAGACTCTCAGTATCATGTCCAGGGGATGGACCCAACCCACTAACAGTATATGCGAAACCTCTGAGACTTAACCAGCAGCTGTGATATGCAAAGTCTACATTTGTTTGAGCCTTGTTCCAAAGCAGCTTTGTTAAACCAGAATTCCATTCTCTAATGCTGTCTGTGGTATCAGTAGCCAGTATGAAGCAATAAGAAATACAAGGTAACCCTCCTTATGTACACACAGGTCGGGCTATAGTTGGTTTTTATCAAGTTAAATGTAATCTAAGCCTTGAGCAGAAGGAAAAGAAACACCTAGGCCTCTTTGTTGTTTTTGTTTTTGTTTTTGTTTTTTGCTATAAAGCGGATACCGATATTACTTTATAAGGAAAACAGATACAGGAGTTTTATGCACTAGCAGTCTTTCAGGAGCCTGTCCAAAAGAACAGGCCATCTGTGGCCCTGACCACACTGGAAATCTATGAATGTTTGTGTGTATATGGTACAGTTTACTTACCCTTTTTAAACTGCAAGGATCTTCTCACATGCATGGTATTACTCAGCTAACAGTTCAGACTTAAGCTAGCCTTACTTACTAACCTTAATTTACTAAACAACCTCTTATTTTATTTCTCCTTTTCCTGTTTCTCCAGCGCTGTGGGGTGTATTTCTGGAAGAGTTCAGTGTGATTTCTAGAAGATGAGGAGTTTTGAGCTTTGAGTCAGTGTTTCTGAGGGACTGATTTTGCCATTCCAGCCTCTCAAAATAACCCTGATACTGAGTCCAAGTACCTCAAGCGTATATTCAAGACCTTATATGATCATTGACATGTAGCAACAACAATTTAACCTTGGTGGTGTATTTAAAGCAAGATTTACACACAAGGGTACTTTTTTTAAAATTTATTTTCTGGTAAAGAAATGTCACTACCTTTAACAGTAACTCTGTCCCTGTCCTTTGACAGATGGTTGTTGCGTCTAAGAGGACCACTGTCTAGACAGTGAGCTCCTACTGCGGCCCTATGATGACTTACGGTGTTAATTGTCTCTGGGGAGCATTCACATGCATATTAAAATCAGAAATTTAAAAGGTGAGATCCTGTGCAAGTGTAATCTCTCGTACTGAAATTAAACAAGTATATCTATTAACGCTATTGCAGCCTATGCTTAAAGAAAGGCATACAGGAACTTTAGTTTCACACAGGTCACAGCAGCCATATTTCAGGGAAAAAATGAAAAGGCTCCTGATATTTGCAAAGCGTTTTGCTTTGTATTTACTTGTTTGGCTAGACTGTTATTTAAGGGGAATGTGGCACTTTGTTGCTGCTCCCTGCCTCCATGAGTTTCTGTTATCTGAAGGGTTTACCTTCACACAAAGCATTCTGTAAATGGCAATTTGTCATCAACTGAGGAGGATTAAAGAGAGATCAGTTACAAGAGAGTCTGCTGCTTATATTTATGCTATCCACATCAACGCCTCTTCCTAATTTATTGAAATCGAAGCCTAGTACATGAGTACTTTGTGTATCTGTAGCAAGCTTACCTATATTAAGAGCTGACTGAATACAAACCACAAGCTGGACCCTTTTGTCTCAATATTTGCCTTTCAATTGTTGTCATAATTCAAGAGCACAAACATTTCTTGATGATGAGAGCTAATCTCTTTTTCATGCTTATTTACATACCCAGTTCAGACCAAGAAGCTAGTTGCACTTTTCACCTTGGTCTAGAAGTCGTCCTGCAAACAAATATCCCAAACCTGAGCACACTCCTTTTGTGCCCACCTCTGTTTGTTTAACTCCTGCTTCTGCCCACTGCTCCCCACTTGGTTATGTATTCATTTTAGAGCTAAAACATGGAGATCAAAGGCTCTGGAAGTACATTATGAAAACACTAGCGAGGAAAGGATTGGACTGACCTTTGTGCAAGTCCTTTAGTTTCAAAACTGTGTCTGCAGATACTCAGATCTTGTGTGTGCACTTATATATGTATATTTATGTACATATACATACAACAAATACAAAAAAATACATATCTCTACATAGAAAAAGATGTGGAAACGTTACTTTCCACACAGAAGAATTGAGCCAGTGCTTAATTTAAATCCAAGATTTCTTGAATAAGAAATAGAATGAATGTATTTTTTTTCAAATATTTAAGACAGCATATCCTAGAATGTCCAGAATCACCACCCCGTTTTGATTATTAACTGAGCTGCTCAAATATGTATATTGTTATTTTTGTTCTCATTCAAAGGTCATAAATTCTTTGTTCCATGATGTGCACATAAGTAATGTTCTTGGAAGGGCCAAGCAAATGTGACAATAGTGATGGACAGTAGTAAGACCCAAGAGACCGTGGGTGACTTTTACAGTGATAAACACACTGGCCCTAGTTCAGCAAAGCACTTAAGTTAGAGCATATGTCTATTGAAGCAATTATCTGCAGAACAATTGGTGACAATACAATCGCACACAGGAAAACTGTTTTTCTTTCATTGACTCACTATTCTGTTTTCTTGTACTTTACCCTTTGCTGGACAGTATGTGTTATGATTTGTATGTTACAGTTTATTACCCTGATGTTGCTTTAACTCTAATTTACATATGCAAATAAATTTCTAATGAATCTATTTCTTCCCAGAAATAGTAATGTTTCTTGTATTTTTAAAGACTATCTTAAAGACTGATATATATAATACACTTACAAGCCACAATATTGGTTCAGACCTGAGGTCTTTCTGTTCATAGGCTATACTGCTATTCCAGTATGAAACATAGAGACCAGATAGACACTGCTGTTCATCAGATCACCTTAGTTATGCTGACATTGTCTCTCATATAGACACTGAGGTTACAAATCTTTGTAGTCAGCTCTTCCAGTGCCCAGTGCAACTCTGTTTGCCTGCTCCATATGGTACCACACGATTCCTCAACGTATCTGAATATCATATAATCACAGAATCACAGAATAGCTGAGTTTGGAAGGGACCTCTAGAAGCCATCTGATCCAATATCCGTGCTCAAGCAAGGCTGTGCTGGAACTGGTTGAAAAGGGTCATACTGAGACAGCTTTTTAATATCTCCAAGAAACCACATTTCACAAGTTCTCTGGGCAACCTGTTCCATTGATCAGTCACTCACACAGTAAAGAAGTGCTTCCTTATGTTCAAGAAACACCTTCTCTTGTACATGAGATCATCTAATCCACAGTTTCACCTATGTGTACTTCATAGCATGAGAGAGTGGGAGAGTGACAACAGAAGTTCTATCAGGGCTTGAATCCACTGAAGACTACCTTTTGTGTGTACCTGGCAGATATCATAGGACAAGGTGGTTTTACCTTATGTCCCAGGGACTTTAGTTCCTTTGAAGAAAGATGTCTCTTTTTGGCTTTACTTCTAGACCAATACACATCACCCCCCTGACGCTTCTTTCATCTCAATGGCAAGTCACTGAGTGCATTAATATTTTACTTTTTGGAAGGAGCTCATAGGTCTGGCCCAGCAAAAAGTGTTCACAGGATCCAGGAATACAGAGCAATCTATTGGGAACTGCTGTTGTTATGCTGCTAGTGTTGTTAACAAATGCATGTGTGTGTTGTATGTGTGTGTGTGTCTTTGGAAATTCTGGATATATTTTTTTTTTCCCCAGGCTCAAAGTCAATAGAAGAGATGTGGTCAGTCCAAACGTTTTTTCCATGAAGAGAATAAATCTACATTATTGTTACCAATATGATGTTTCTCTCCTCTGACCTACATAGTGAGATCCCAAAAAATAGCATTACCAAGACTCAGTGTCCAGAAAGTGTGTAAAACAATGACACGAGTTTCTGTCTCCTTAGAAAAGAGAAGCTTATTAAGCAGTCAGCTTTAACTCTAAGTTTTAGATTACACAAAAAACAGGCAATGTGGGGAGACTTGACTTTTTTAAGCAACCATAGCTGGTGGGAATTGTGACTTAGATATTCACATAGATAGTCACATATTATGCAAACAGCTGAAAACCAGTTATGCTAGCATAAGTCATGGAACTACTGGAGAGATTCCAATGGAGTCCAGGTTATGAAGATGGACGCTGGATCATCTCTCTTATGAGAAAAGGTGAAGAAAAGAAAATCTATGGGAGATCTTATCAATGTATACAAATAACTTAAGGGTGGATGGCAAGAGTTTGAGGCCAGACACTTTTCAGTGGTGCTGAGCAACAGGATAAGAGGCAGTGGGCATCAACTGGGACACAAGAAGTTCCATCTGAATATGAGGAAAAAAAATGTCTTGTGAGGGTGAGAGAGTACTGTCACAGTATACCCAGTGAGGTTGTGGAGTCTCCTTCCCTATAGATATTCAGAAACTGCCTGAACATCATCCTGTGCAACATGCTATAGAGGACCTTGCTTGAGCAGGGACGTTGAACCAGATGATCTTCAGAGGTTGCTTCCAACCTTGGTGCATTCTGTGTAATTCTATGTGAATCTGTGTATTCTGTGTGAGATGGTTCTTCTTCACCACAGCAGCTGCTCACAGGATCACCCCAAGGTGTCCTTAGCTTTTCAGTCTTTCTCAGAATTTCAGAACTAAAAATACAACTACAAATGCAGGCAGATAATAATGGGGTCAGTCTTTGACAATGGTATGATGGTTTGTATCTTTGTGAAGTCCATTCTGACAATACTAATTTATTCCTATGTGCTTCTGTTTTATTGCATAATGACTATATTGGATGTTTAGAAACAGGACGTCTGCCTGGGCTGGCCTCAGTAGTCTAGCATGTCTGAGCATACACTAGACATATACATGCTTAGGTTGCCTGCACATATTTGAGGCTGGCGTAAAATTGTATTGATGTCCTGAACTGTAGTGTGTCTTTCTGCTGAACAGGTTTGTTTTGTATGGTAAACTATGTCTTGGGACTCAGCCTCCAATACCAAAAAAGAGACCTCCAGACAAGACAGCAGAAGGTTTGATGAAGCCTGAGAACAGATGGAATGAAAGGGAAAGATGTGATGGTCTGCCAAGGCCTCCTTCCATTTGTCAGTAAGAGACTGAGATCTTCTAAAGAGTCAAAATTGATACTTAGTTCCTGATAAGGAGACATTAATATGGGATTTCTCTAAAAATGTCTTCCACTTAGGAAGCATTTTCTTACTAGGGTAATAACACAGAGAGACTAACGAATGAGAGAGCACTGTGTGCTGCCTTTGCCACATCGCTTTTGAAAAGACAACCAGCAATGGAACATGCTCACAGCTGTGTTGCATTTCAGGTTGCTCCATGTTGTGAGGCACTAGGGTGTAAGCTTTCCTGGTGGCTTCAAAGGGTGCACTGGAAGGCTTCGTGACACCTGGGGCTTGTTAAGGTTTTCCTTCAGGCATTCCAGATGGAACACTTCAGTTATACTTCTGAGTGCACTCTGAGGCCAAGACTAGTATGTCTACAACAGCAATTTACTTCAGGTCAGGAACACGCTTTTGAAGCTAATCATCCAGTTAACCCCTCTAACTGCTTTTTGGATTGCATCATGAAGTGTCCTTGTATCACAGGAAAAGAATATTTTGAGGGTCAAAATAAGCCAATGAGTGCTCTTTGGCACTGTACCTAGCACGCTGAAAGTGATAATGGTCTAAGGTTAACAGGACCAAAGCAGAGCTAGATCAAAAACAAGCTCCTGAAATGCATTTAATGTGGTTCATTCTCAGCCCTAACTGACTAACAGACATCCTCCTCTCAAATCTCACTAATATAAATGTAGCTTGTGTGAATAGCTGGGAAATCAAATTTGAGTGTGATGCTGGGGGTCTTTTAACAGCATTTTGTAATAACTGATATTTCGGAAGAGTGCAAGAAATTAACATATGAACTTCCCAATATATAGAGAAAGGTTTCTTTACACACTTGCTAAGAATAACTGTTGTTGTAATTATCACAGTTCCTTGTTTTTATGTTTCGTTTTTTTTTGTTACCACACCTTTGTTGATACTTCTGTAGGAATCCAGTGAATCCATTGTGCTAGGCATTGCACATGCATGAAATAACAAATTTAATCCTTTTAACTTTTACAGTCTGAGTGTAAAGCCTTAGTTGATCTATGCCCTGAAGCATGAGAGTTTATTTTGTTTCCATACTTGATTTATACCAGTGATATTTATGCTGTTATTGCAATATGGTGTTCAGAGATATTTTAGAGCATGTACTTAATGTTATGGCTTATTCACAGTGTTGCTGCTTGAGTAATGGGTTGTTCTAAGATGCAAGAATGCATTGTCAGTCTTGAGATCTTTACATTAGATTTTGATGACATGTTGAATTAATATATATATGTAAGTGAATGTGAATTGTGATGCATGAATTCACACTCTGTATGTTGGTATAACAGGGGCTGAAGGCTAAAAGCCATCAAATAGGTATAAATTTAGAAAACACAGTCCTCACGCTGCAGTGTCTTTTTGAGACAATAAGTTGCTATGAAATGTTGGTTTTAACAAAGAAAATGTCTGCCACTCACAAGTTCCAAAAGCACCGAGTTTAGCATGATTACTATCGCAGATCTTGGAATCCTTGCTAGCATTCCCTATCTTTCAATTATGTATAAGTGGGGAGTCTCATAAATTCAGAGCCTTTCTGAAATCTTGCTATGCTCCAGTGATTGCTATCCGAATCCCACCTACTAAGTGATGATAGAACCAGGCTTCATGTTCCTAGCAGCTACTTAGCTCTCTAGATTTCTATTACATATATACAAAGTTGACTCTGCTTTTTTATTCATTAATCTGGTCATAACTTAGATGATCTCTCTGCATGGTAACATCTAAGAAATTTAGCAAAGGAGGAAGTCTTGAGAGTTGTTGATGTTCTATACACAGAACAAATGTGTGGGAGCCAGGAGAAGGCTTGCAAAATGTAATGACATACTGCAGGCAAATCTCTTGACCACATAACCTCCTTTACTTGTTCTACCTTTTTTCTAACATTCTATCCATTATAATTTCCTCCTCTGTCAGTGCTGTCAGGTGCTTAGAATTTCCCCTTGACAGATTTATGATTGGGGATAATAAACTAATGAATATGAATAATCAAAAAAAGTGTCATAACTGGCTGTGTAGATGCAGGGTGAGCAGTGGATGTTGTGTACCTTTGACTTCAGCAAGGCATTTGACACTGTCTTTCACAACACCTTGTTATGCAACAGAAAATATGGCATAGATGAGTGGACAGTGAGGTGGATTGAGAACTGGCTGACTGGCAGAGCTCAGAGGGTGGTCATCAGTGGCACAGAGTCTGGTTGGAGGCCTGTAACTAGCAGTGTTCCACAGGGGTTGGTGCTGGGACCAGTCTTGTTCAACATTTTCATCAAGACCTTAATGAAGGAATAGTGTCCACTCTCAGCAAGTTTGCTGATGATACAAAGTTGGGAGGAGTGGCTGACACACAGGAAGGCTGTGCTGCCATTCAGCAACACCTGGACAGACTGGAGAGCTGGCCAGGGAGGAACCTGATGAGGTTCAACAAGAGCAAGCGTAGGGTCCATCACATGGGGATGCATGCATCAGTACACATTAGGGGATAACCTGCTGGAGAGGAGCTTTGCGGAGAAGGACCTGGGGGTTCTGGTTGACAACTAGTTGTCCATGAGCCAGCAGTGTGCCCTTGTGGCCAAGAAGGCCAACAGTATCTTGGGGTGCATCAACAAGAGAGTGATCCTTCTCCTGTACTCTGCCCTGGTGAGGCCACATTTAGACTACTGTGTACAGTTCTGGGCTCCCCAGTTCAAAAAAGACAGGGATCTCCTAGAAGGAGTCCAGTGAAGGGCCACAAATTATGATGAAGGGCCTGGAGCATCTCCCTTATGAGGAAAGGCTTAGTGACCTGGGTCTGTTCAGCCTGGGGAAGACTGAGAGGGGATCTGATAAATGTTTATAAATATCTGAAGGGAGGTGGAGGCAAATTGATGAGACCAGGCTCTTCTCGGTGGTGTGTAGTGATAGGACAAAGAGTAATGGCCTAAAACTCGAATGTAGGAAGTTCCATATAAATATGTGGAAGAACTTTTTATGGTAAGGGTGATGGAGCATTGGAACAGGTTGCCCAGATATGTTGTGGAGTCTCCTTTTATGGAGATATTCAAGACCTGTCTGGACGCCTATCTGTGTGACCTACTGTAGGACATCTGCATTAGCAAGGGGGTTGGACTTGATGATCTCCTGAGGTCCCTTCCAACCTCTGCACAAGTCTGTGAAAACATGAAAACATTTCAGGGAAAACAAGCCAGCAAGAACAAGACTATCTGTATGCTTAACTTGTCAAGTAGCTATTACTTCTCATATTCGGCTTTCTGGTAGATCTAATCATAGAATCATTTGGGTTGGAAGGGACACTTAAAGGTCTCGTAGTCCAACTTCCATGCAGTGAACAGGGACACCTACAGCTCCATCAGATGCTCAGAGCCCCATCCAGCCTGACCTTGAATGTCTCCAGGGACGAGGCAACCTCCACCTCTCTGGGCAACCTGTGTCAGTGCCTCACCACCCTTATTATGAAAAGCTTCTTCCTTATATCCAATCTAAATCTCCCTTCTTTTAGTTTGAAACTTCTCTAACAACTTCTGTCATTATGATAAGTTAATGCTGGGATCTTCTTACCTTGGTATTTTATTATACAGTTTTTACAGTAAGAGAAGAAGCCCTCTGAAGACATTCATAATAGAAGTGGATGTTTCTAGTTCTCCTGGGTGGGAATACTATTCAGGAATTATGGCAACCTGGAAATTATTATTTTTCTGCTCATGTCATTAGTATTGTAAAAAACATATGTACTTTATCTTTTGTGAACTCGAAACCAATATTTGCTGCTATGTTGTAGCACTGGACCCTTGGAGTTGAGGAACCTCTGTTTCTATATCCCAAATGAAATCCTTCCCTTAGAGTTTGGGAATTAAGGTGAATATTGCAATAAACATTTTTGCTTTTTAAAAGAAAGAAGGCATGAAATGCAAAGTATAGTAATTTTGTAGCTTAACAAGAATTGTTCATCTTAAATCTTGAAGAAAGAGGCACAAAAATGAATGAACCCCTACTATGAGTAGCATTTTAGTTAGTGTGACTCAAATGACTGGAACTGAGCACAGATAAAGCAAGAGAAGATTTTGATACATGCCCCAAACTACCTCATCTACTACTAAAAGCATAGTGAGGAGACAGAAGAGAAAGGCAAAAGAAATGTCTTTTGTTATTATTGTATTTTGCTTATGTTACTCAGTTTTAAATATTTTTCAGTGACATTGTTGCAGTTTGCTTTGGGAACTTTTAGACATGCTTGACCTATAATGTGCTTATTATAAAATTAATTTAACGTTTTACAACATTTGCCTTTGAACATGGGTCCTCTTCATTTTTTATGGTTAAGTGAAATGTGGAATGTTGAATTCCGCAGTTGGCAGCTGTGTGCTCTAGTCGTTATTCATTTCCACACCACAGATTTTGTTTCAAAGGCATCATTCCTGAGCTGGATTCTGTCCATTTTTCTGGGTGTTGTTCCCCAAAATGCCCCCAAACACGAACAGACAGTCTTATTCTTGCTGATTTCCTAAGTGTACTAGAATTTGTAACATAATACATGGAAAATTAATTCTGAGATTTCTAGAAAGCAAGCTATATATGTATGTATGTAAACTTCCATTGTTTTTCTGAATATATGATCTTCAATATTTTTTCCACAACAACAACAAAAAAAAAAAATCAGAAACTTGTTTTTAGGTTAATTCTGCAAAACCGTCCTGGAATTTTACCTATTTTTGAAAATAGAAAAAAAATAACATTTTATTGACAGTGGTAAATAAATCTAAAATTTATTCTAAATGATAAGAATTTTCCAAATCTTATACAGCAGGACAGATTTTAGTAGTGAAAGAAGCTGTATTAATATGAGTGAAGTCTTCCCTCAAAATCTAAAGCAATGTTTTGTCAGAAAGCTAGTCAATAAGCATCACATTGACTCAGTTAATAGAACACTTAGTAGTTGATGTATGGGTTCTTTTTAGGCAGTTTTCACAGTGGAAATCCCAACCAATTTTTATGCAAGAAACAGAAACAGCCAACAAGTAGCATCCAAAAATCATAATTGTTTTCTGCAGTACAATGGATAGTCACATGAGTTTTTAATTATTGTCTTTAGAGCTTTTATTAGTGCAGACTTTCATTTCAGTTGACTAATTACCACCTACCTTTTTTTTCTGGGGGTTTTACCTTCCAGTAATTAACTTATCTATTTCACACATGTAGGAGAAATTGAATAAGCAGATAGACACCTTCAACAGGGTAAGGAATTAATGCTGATGTCAAAGATTACATCATTCAATTTTTATAATTTTACAAATTGTCTGACATAGTGCAAGTAAATCATAGCATGTTAGATGCCAGACATGTTGACATTTATTTTGAGTGAGCCTGAATGAGATCATCATACAAAACTTCAGTCATTCAGGTCTGAAAATCTCTCTAATGTCTTTTAGGAGACAGCTAATTATGTCAAATGTTTAAGATAACAGATCATCTCAATTATATCTAATTGCAACTAAACTGACCTTTTGTGAGTAGTTCTGCTTCACTGAAGTTTGCTTGGCAAGGAAAGCAGCATAAGGAAGGGCACAGGTGAGCATCTACATCTCATTTACTATGGAGACAAGGTACACCTGAAGCGTGCACAAGATAACTTACTTAAATAAGTCAGTCTGGGCAGAATATTCAAAGCTGATCAGAGATTGTTCTCCTAAGAGATATCTGTTTCTGTTGGGTTGTTTTTTTTGTTTTTTTTTGGTTTTTTTTTTTTTGGCTATCATGAGCAAAAGGTGTCTAGCCTAGATTTAGAAAGCAAACTTGGAGACGTCCAAGGTAAGATTAGATCATCTGTGTGGATGTGTCTCTGGTACAAAAAAAAAGTCAACCTACAGTACAGCTACACTTCTTTCTCTATGTGAGAAGAAGAATGAAACAAGAAAGGCCCACTGGGTTTTTTGACCTGTTTTGTAATGCCTCAGAATGAAGTGTGGTTTCAGCTTTGAAACAGAAAAATGAGGTCATTTTTAGTTCTTTTACTCCCACTGGTTTTAAAAGAAGCCTATTAAGGAAGCATTTTACAGAGGGAAGTTAGTGCTGGTCTCACTGAAGAAGCAAAATGCTGTCCTGCAGTAAATATTTCGGTTTTTTAGAGGTGTTTATATGTTTCTGATGTTAATGTTGTTTTAGCTGGTAAATATTTCATTTGCTGTTATCTTTCTCTCTGTTTCTTGTCTCTAATTTCTGGTAAAGTAGCTCATTCTTATTTATCCCTAACCCACCAGCCACCACTAAAAGGACAATTCCTCTTCAGATGGGGTCTATTTATTTAAGCAAAAACTATTTTAACAAATAAATTTAGAGGAGTACTTCCTGATGTTCTGTACAGAGATTTTTATCTTATAGGTAATCTCATTTATACTGAACTTTTGAAGTAGCTGATCTTTTCCTGCAGCAAATAAAATTGCAATCCTTGGCTTTTCCAAGATCAAGAAAAGACATCTCTTTTTCTTTCTTCAGTCACTGAATTTCCATTTCTTGTAGCAATTTTTTTCGGAGTGGAAAAAAAACGTGGTTGCCGTTTTACAACCTGTGTTTATCTTTCTGTCTTTTCTCTGTAAAATAAAACTGTTTATCTTAGATGTATTGTGTTTTCAGAGAGGAACAACAGCTAGACATTTCAGAGATTGGTATCAGACTGATGAATTGCTAGAGACAGAGGAAAAGCTGCACTGCTGCCTTCAGTTCTCTTTCACTCTGCTAGAAGGCTGCAGAAAAACTACTCTGGCACTTCAACAGAATTTGTGACAAATACTAAGAAAACATTTCCACCTTGTTCAAGAGCATTCTTTTGGCCTCTATTCTGCTGTCATTTGCTCACAGCATAATACTGATTCTCATGCACTTTAAATAAGATCTGATTGAAGCAGTTGTCTGTTTTAGGAGTACCAAACTTTGGTATCCTGCCATCATGCTGCTTGCATGCATGTCAGGTTAAATCAGGTTGAACTAAGAAGTGGATGTCTAACATGAGTCATGCTGATAGAACTTTAGTAGAAATGGTTACACTTTTAAAAGGGGTAGGTTTTGCTCCTAAAAGTCTAGTCCTGCCACACTGAATCCGTTTTTTTTTCCATTTACTTTATGGCATTAACATAGCAGATTAGATTATTTTTCTAGAATCAAAATGTTCTCTATTTTTTCATTGGACAGTGAGGCTTAATCAGGGACCAAAACATAAAAATGGTCACTCTCTGCTGTCAACTTGATAGATTACTCGTAAAAATAACATTTTTTGCAGCTCTCACTTTCTGAGCATTTTACCTTTCTTGCCTGTTTGATTTGTAATTGCCTCTGAGCTAAATTTCTCACAGTATACCCATGCACAGAATTTAGGAAAGCAGGACCTATAAAACAGAAATAAGAAATACCATCCTAACTCCACCAATTGGAAGATACAAAGACCAGCTCATTAAAACAGCCTTACTTGCGGGGAGAAGCTTGTTTCCCCTTTCCAGGAGGAATCAATAAAGTTTTAAGAATGATTAGAATCTCTTTTTAAAAGTTATCTATGTGCTTGACATAATAAATCATGTTCTTTGAGAATTTTACTGATTAATTTTTGTAATGCTCAATCTCTCAGTTTACATGTGTTAATCTGAATCTAATTCACAATGAACACTACCCCCACAATCCAGTAATGGCTACAGTGGTTAAGTGAAAAACAAAGCAATGCCCCATCCTTTGGTGACCTTGTAACAACTGTGCTTATGTAATGACCTTGTAATTATGTCTTTGATACAGAGTGTTAAAGGTAGATATGCCTTTCTCCGAAAGGACATCCATAAAGATAGGAACCAGCATGGGCTCATGCACACAAAAGCACTGACTTTTGCTGTAATTAGACAGCACTATAAGCAGGACTATCTGTCTGGATGAGAATGAGCTGAAAAGGAAGGGTTCAGTCTATATAGGGGAGATCAGGAGTTCTGGGCTTCATTCCTGGTGCTGTCTTTCTCTGAGTGCAGCACCCCATATAACTTTTTCTGAATCCTTCATTTTCCATTAACTGCCGCCTGCTTTGTCCTCTATGGTGGCAAACTGTGTATGATGGCACCCTCCCATTGCTCTAAAATAGTTATGGGAGTCTAGGAGTTTGATGTAAAATAGAGAAGTTAAAAAAAGAGTACAGATATTCATGGTGACACTTTAGGCAACAAAAATGCCTTTTCTGTAGTTGGTTTTCTTCTTACATCCACTGCAGCGAGAAGACAATGCTTCAGGACACAAGTGTATAAATATAATGCAGGAAACTGTGTCATCATTCCCTTCTCCAACATAACAATGTGCAAGTCTGGGGCCAGTTCTTAGCCAGGCATTTGTCTGGGGTTTTCCAGTAGCAGCAGCTAGGACTAGGGCTTTTTCCAAGCCAGACTATTCTGATCATCTCTGGCACTGCCCTGTTGCTGGTTTGGTTGGCTTCTGTGCAGCAGAAATAAGCTTGGAGTTAGGCAACTGCTGAGGTTCTGGTTTGTCTTTATTTCTTTCTGATGTTTTCTCTGGTTTGTGCATAAAATGCAGCACAAAACTTAGGCTGGATTTATAGTAATGGCCCTCTGTTGTATGACAAAATATTGTACACTAAAAAAACAGTCCTTAATAAAACTGTGTTTTTATGATTGATTAAAGAAGTTGTGTCTTTACTGCAATTAAGCACACAAACCCACAATTACCAGTGATTCATTTTGCACTTGTATGATCATAGGATCACAGAATCAATCACACAATTCAAGTTGGTAGGCATCTTAAGTGGCAAACAGGATGATGTGCTATGAGGTGAGATGAAGTTGTTCATTGGTTTTTGCAGCTTGGTCTTGAAACCACACAAAGATGGAGACTGCTCTTCTCCTTGACTCTCCCAATGGGGAAAAAGTTTCTGGGTAAATCCAACTGCACCTCTTTTGTTTCAGTTGGGACCTCTTGTCTCTCATCCTCTCACCAAGCACTATATTAAGCAATTTCTCTCCACCTTCTTACTGTCCTCCCCAGTGGCACATCCAGGCTGCCGTTGTATCCCTGAAAACCACCCCTTTCCCAGGCTGAAAAGGCCCACCTCCCACCACCTCTCTTCATAGGGCAAGTACTCCAGGGTTGATGACTACTCCTGTTCATATGGTGCAGGGTAAAGGCAGTGGCACTGGCTGCTGCTGGCTTCCACCATCTGGACCCCCAAGGACTTTCTACAGAGCTGCTCCACAGCTACAGGTGATCTGCTTTGTACTTGTACATACACCATCTATCCAAAATGTGAGAAACTCAGATATGGAGCTTCAAACTTCAGCTGCCTAGAATGATTAGGTCAGGAATACAACCCTCTTGGTTCAGTGCAGCATCAAGCACCTAAGATTTTCTTATGCTCATATTTTTACGGCTCTCATCGTTCAAATCTGTTTTTTTAAATCCCACCTGTTTGTGGGCTGAAGAACAAATCTTTGTACTGACTTATCCTTGTTTACAACGGCAAACAATTGTAAATTTCACATCTGATTTAGTACAAGTTTGCTCTTCCTCCTCTTTAAACACCCTCAAGCATTGTTATACAGTCCTTCAGTGGTAATCACTGCTATCTTATGGAGGTGGACCTGGAGATAAACAACATCTCTGAGCACAACCAGCATGCTCTGAATGAATGGAAGGGGAAATAATCCCAGCACGTGTGACAGCAAAATAAACTGAGGAAACTCAGTCACCTGTCCTATGACATCGTTGTTGTGGTCCTTGGCACAAGGCTGTGCCTCAGGACCATATCACTGCCTGGGAGCTGGCACAGAGCAAGAACCTTTGCTCATGGGCAGCCTGAAGGCATGTGTTCTGCACTGGAGGGTAGGAGGTTGCAGTAGTAGGGATGAGGCCAACCTGTGTTGCTTGTCTCAGGGCTGGAGAAAAGGACAGGAGTTACATTGCAAAAGCAAATCTGATCTAAGCCCATACTCTAGCTGAGACTTTCATCTCAGTTTTAATAAAGACGCATCAAGTTACAAGTGGTGATGCTATCGTTTAGGGGCATGCAGTAGATGCATCCATCTAGTGCTGCTTACAGAGTCAGGCATCCTGTAGTCCTCTTTCCTTTCCATATTGCTCCTGTATGCTATGAGGCTTCATAACACACTGAAAAGCAAATCCAAGGCAGCTTATGTGTAGATGCAAGGACTGAAAAGATTCTGGAGAGGCATCTGGAATTCCTGTTCCCACTTAGTCTGCAACTTGGGGTCTTTTAATGTGGGGAAGGAAACGTCTTAATTTACTGAGTGCTCCAGTTCAATCTCTACTTCTCACAGTTCACTCACAGACATGGTATTCCACTAATACCTCTATCTATTTTAATCCTTCTTCTTGCCAGACGAAATTAAGCTTCAAAAGAGCTACTTTGCCAATGGTAAAGTGGGAAGTCTATAAAAATGCAAAGAATTCCTTACTGAATACTGAATGCTGAAGAGAGACAGAGGAGGTTTGTATTAGTTTTGTTTCACTTTCCGTACTATTTTTTTAATGTTTATCCATAACAGCAAGAAAATCTTCTGGAGCCTGATTTAAGGCTGGGAGATTAAAAAAAAAAAGTCCTTTCTGCGTAATGGCAGCAAGATTGCCTTTGTAAAACACATCTAATAAAACTGAGATCTACTACTGTTTAAAAATGAGCAGGTCAGAGTGTTTGACCTAATCCTGATGGATTCTGCTTAGAGCATCTGGACTCCAAAAGACTTCAAGCCAAGAGGTTTAGCCATTAATTTTCTGCGTATGTGAATATGTGTATTTTCTGTGCACGAATAGAAAATGTATGTATGTGTACATAGAAATAGATACAGATACATATGCTTACACACACACTTCAACCAGAAGACAGCAGAACCAGAAAGAAAACAATGTAGGCCTTTACTTGCATGAAAAGCTAAAGACTTCTATGAAATCATTCTATTTCAAAGCAAAGGATTTTCTTTCTTTACGTATATAAGTGACAAATGGAAGACAGAATTTTTTTTTTGAGACGTTCACATTACTTTTCTTCTTTTAGTATGGAAAATTTACCAAAGAAGTGTGATTTAAAATCACATAATTCATCTGCCCATGTTTGCAGAAGTCTGGTGTCAGGGCAATTTTCTTCATTTGATAACCCTTTCACCTTCAAATTCTTTTTTTCCTTCAGACTGTCATGTCTTCTAGAAGTCTAGGAGTGAATGAGCTTAACCTACTAATGCAAGATCAGTTTTAAATCCCTTGAGAAAAAAAAAAGAAAAAAACACCACTTTGCTATGAGTTTTCCAGTTTGTATGGTGCCTCTATGCCACGTGACTATACCTCAAGTCTCTTTAAGAAATCATCATAAATTATATGCATCTTGAAAAGAAGTATGCATTTATCTTGCTGCTCAAAACTGAACCCCTCTCAAGTCTCTTAGCCAAGAGTTACAAATCTTTTTCCAACAGCCAAAAGAAAGTCAGTTGTCCTGTACAAAAGCTCTATAGCCCTTTCATATTAATTTATCAAACCTATATACCAGATTTAGGCAAATCTCTTCTCAAACCAGTCCTTTTTGTGTAACAATATTGGATACAAGCATTCCAAAGATTTTGTATTTGGGACATTTCTGTGATGAAAGATTGTACCTAAAATATGTCATTTGTGGACTATAAGTGCTGCTAATAATAATGTCCATGAAAGCATCTGATATTGACTTTGTGTATACGGTAAGATTTGAGACCAGATTGCACAAAATTGCCTTGTTTTGTAATGCTTTCATTTTTATGAATTCCGTTTTCCATAGTATACTTGCTGTGGAATTTGCAAACATATTCTTTAGATAATGGTTGTCTTTTCTTCCCCTCACTTTTGCCAAAGAAACTAGTCAGTGTACATTCTTTGAATGCAGTTTTTATATTCATGCACCTGTAAAATGAGCTCATCTGGTATTTAATCTCATTTCATGTTATAAATCAGTAAGTAATATATGTGGGAAAACATAAGGTCTGATGTAGTGTAGTTGCTGGCCAGTTAGCAGGCATCCAGCATCCACCTGGATGGGAGCTTCACTGCAGTACAGGAGCATCATTTAAATCTCTGACCCTAGAGATATATACAAATGGGTTCAGTATCTATTGGACTTTCAGAAAATAATGACATGCATAAGTGTGTCCAGTAATAAAATGAAGTGAATCCCTCAGGGCTTTACAGCAGAGGTCCTGAACCTCAACTATTTCTATTCCAGCAGCCACTTCTCACTTGGCAATAGGAAAAAGAGTGAAACATCCTCCACTTTAGAGGCAGAAAGAACTCCTTTTCAGAGCCAACTGAAGACATACAGTAAATAACACTTACTTCCAGTAAAGACAAAAAGGAAACAAAAACAATCCTCGGTAGAAACATTTGGTGAAAGTTAAGCTCCTGCAATCAACAGACAATTCCTATCTGATTTTATCTGAAGGGTCAACATCAGTGACACACTCTTCTTTTGAAGAGTCCAAATTCTTTTAAATTCATTACCAAACACTTTAAAAGAAAAATGACCTCTGGAAAGTAATGAACTATTTTTAGAAGAGCATGAACTGAAGGAGAAGAATTAAATAAGAGCACAGTGTCATCAAAGGCAAATCACATTCAACAGAAAATAGAAACTGTTAAATTTGCTCTTACACTCTTTTTTCAATTTGATAAGAAATTTGGTATTAGACAGTCACTTTTTAGATGTATGCACCCTCCACCTGCAATCCTCACTGAATATTTCTCCCAAAAAGATCTGAAATGCATGTGTCAAGGAGACAGAAAGTCCAGGGGAGTGATTCTGAGAAGAAACTTCAACCTCATAAAACAATTTGTGCAGTCGTAGCAGATGCAACTTTAATACACTGATACTGTTACACTGCCTTACTCACTTATATGAACATGCAAAGTTAGATCCAGAGAAAATCAATATTTTTCCCACCAGTTTTTTGAAGATTCCTGTACATCCAAACAAAGCTTCAAGTCAGGGCTTTGGCTAAATTGTTTTGGTTGGTGGCACCCACACTGTAGTTTGTGTCCCCAGGATAATCCATGGGGAATAATTCACAAAGAGCATGCCTGTATTAGCATAGCTCTTCATAGAATCATAGAATGGCTTAGATTGGAGGGGACCTTAAAGATCATCTAGTTCTAGCCCCCTGTCATGGGTAAAACTGCCAAATTCTAGATCAGGCTGCACAGGGTCCATACAACCTGGCCTTGAATGCCTCCAGAGATGGGACTCCCACAACGACTCTGGGAAACGTGTTCCAGCACCTCACTACCATCTGAATAAAAAATTTCTTCCTAAAATCTAACCTAAATCTCTCCTCTTTTAGTTTAAAGCCATTCCCCCTTGTCTTATCACTACCAGACCGTGTAAGAAGTTGGTACCCCTCCTGCTTGTAAGCTCCCTTCAAGTACTGGAAGGCCACGATGAGGTCTCCCAGGAGCCTTCTCTTCTCCAAGCTGAACAAGCCCAACTCCCTCAACCTTTCATCATAGGAGAGGTGCTCCAGCCCTCTGATCATCTTCCTGGCCCTCCTCTGGACCCACTCCAATAGCTCTGCATCCTTCTTGTGCTGGGGGCCCCAAGCTTGGACACAGTAATACAGTACTACTCTTCCTTATTTCCGGGTGTCTCTGCTAGGGTCAGCAATGTCGGTGATGGTTTTTCCCACATTATTAATCTTTTTCTTTATAAATTGCAAACAAAACTTCTCCAGAACTTGGATTTGAATGTGAATTTTCTTAGAAGAGGTCTGAAGAAAAAAAATTGGCTGTGGAAAGGAAGGGAAAAGGGAAAAAGGAAAAGGGAAAAGGGGGAGGGGGAGGGAGAGGGGGAGGGGGAGAGGGGAAGGAGGAGAGGGGAGGGAAGGGGAGGAAAAAAATGGTGTCCGTTGAGAAGCAATGCTAGAAAAAAATCCTGATTTGAAGAAACAGTGTGGAAAACATAGTTGGAAATGAAAGTGGAAACAATGCAGACTGGTACTCTGTAGTGAGAATATAGGGGAATGAGGTGATGTGAGAATTTTGGCAGAGGCAAATGTGCAAGAGGCTATGAAGTTGATATCTTAGCACCAATATCTTTGCAAATGGTTTTTATTTTCAAATATCTGAGCAGAAAATAAAGGATAAGGAGAAATGGCAAGGCAAGGAAAAAGGAACCTTGTTGGGAATCAGGCCTTTAAAACTGGAGCTGGTTACATAATAACTGAGAAACCTCAAATTATCTTGTCATCTGATTTTAACAGGATAAATCCTGCCTCTTAAAGTAATTACACTGTTTCTGAATTGGAAATGAAAGATCTGGGAATTTTGGATCACTGAAAAATATTATCATTTATCCTTGGAATTTATTGTCTTCAAAACCCATTCTAAGCCAAAAAGAGTAATATTTGCTTTCTGGTGCGTATGTTTGACAGTGAGAGTCTTATCATTAGATAAGAGTTAGAGTAGCTACCATCCCACATTCTCCAAACACAGCCAGATGTTTTGAGGACTAAGTGGTGGAAAAGCTCAGTCTTCAATCACAAAAGCAGTCTGCATCTTTATTGTACCATTTGTTTAGTAGGCTGACATGGGATGCCTAACATCCTAAAATATCTGTATTTAGGCAGCTGCTTAATTAAATTCTCAAGGCTGCATTTTGATGGGGGTAATTCATTTTAAATGAACAACAAAACATAAGCCCTTTCTTGCCCTCTTCTCTTAGCAGATTATACTCTGTTATCAGTTGCTTCTGGCTGGCCACAAATAACAGTGACAGCTTGAAACGAGTCGCTGATCTTCACAGCCCCCCCTTCCCTACAAATCTGTCTCAAAATCTGATGGAAATTAATGCCGGTGTTTTATAATAGCTTTTTGAAAAAATAAAACATTCCTGAGTCCTTTTTATGCCCCTCAGGTGTCAGAATCTGTTCAGGAGAATATCCTTGTTTAGCAGTGGGAAGAGTTTTGCTTAACAAGATTTCACTTGCTTATTTTTGCATAATAAAACATTGCTACTGTATACAAGGCTATTTATTCCTTAAAAAAAAAAAAATTAAACCACCTAAAATTAACAGTTTAGATTCCTTTTACCTGACTGCAATTCACCTTATTTTCTTTCTATATATACATATATGTCTGCTCTCATTTTTTTAGGGTGTTCAGTTAAAATTGTCAAGCAGAAAACAGAGAATAAACAAAGAAACAAACATCCCATGATGATAAGGTAGTTGGAAATGATGTAAGTAGTCCACTTCTTAATTATTAATTCCATGTCAACATTTGCATACAAGTCTGTTTTATATCCATGAATTCTAAATGTAACAGATGCTCTCACGTCAAATATGGCTCTACTGTTACAAAGATAGTTTAACAAACTTCAGTGCAATCATCATAGGAAATAAATATGCCTCTGTTTTGTTTGTTTGTTTTATAATTCAAGCTATTCAGAGAAGGCATTGCTTTTAATTTAAATTGTATACAGTTAAAGCACTTTCTCAAGTAATGGTAATGATGAGACAGAATTGTTAATCGAGTGAATACAAACCTTTAAAACTGATCTACAATTTCTAATAGGTGAAATTGGATTGTGAAATATCCACTAAGACTGTTCTTCAGTTACTGTTGCAACACTTCCTCTGCTCATATCCCAGACAAAATTAGCTCCTACTGACTGCAGTGGCTTATCCAGGGAGCAACTAATCTTATCTGAATTTCACAAATACCTCAAATGGTAGCTTGTGACCTTGATTACTGGGAGAGTAGGGCTAATCAGATTCCTTTCCTTAAAACAGTGGTTCATTCAGACCCTTCACTCTGAGAGATCAAAGCTGTTTCTTCTCTCTGTCTGCAGGGAAACTCATTAGAAGGAGGTTGTCAGGGTTATAATCATGCAACAGTTTTACTTCTGGGTTATAACGCTTTTCCTTTCTTATCAGTCTGTGAGGTCCAAAGTGAGAAGAACAAAGTAGGTATCACTGACATATGATACTTATAATACTTTCTGAAATTGCTGTGGTCTGCTATCTATTTTATTCAATTCTTCAGTTTTAAAGTGTTTTGCAAATATATCTTAACTATACAAAAAGATGGGGGGGGGGGTTATCTGGCTTCTAATATTGAAAAATCAGCAACTATGTAAACGAGCTATTTTCAAATTAAAACTGTTAGTTTGACTGTATCATATATTTAACATGCTAGATGTTTGCATGTTAAATTTATCTCAAGAGCTATGTATCATTTAATAATTTCCCCATTGTTTCCATGTATTTTTAGAAAAATATAGAAAAATATATAAGAATATAGAAAAATAAATTAAGGTATGTTCCTTATTTAGGTCACAAATTTATCATGTACAGTGCTTTCAACTGTGTGTTTTCCAATTAGAAATTATTCAGCTTTTATTCTGATAAGCTCTCTGATGTGATTGGTAACTTCAAAAAAAGAGACAAATTTACTTTCCTACATCAAAACACCGAAATTCTAATTCCATGTCATTTTCTGTCTTCCACAGCATTAAATGGCCAGTGTGTTTGAATAGTGAGCTCTGATTAAGAGATCACATTTAATAATAATACATTAATGATGATACCTGGAGACTATTAGGTGCTTAATGACTGAACAGGATACTGAAAAGATAAAACAATATGCATGACTTCAAAGTTGTGTATACATTCTTCAGTCTATGGCATTCAGAGCCCCAGTGAATTCAGATGCAGTACTAATTTGAATGCACAAAAAAAAAGACCAAGACTTAAGTTACAAATAATTCACACAATGGTGGCATGAAATACAAATATATTTTTAAGCTCTTCTATTGAGCATTTATTGAAAAGCAACTATTTAGCTACAACTAACATCGAACTTTGGCCAAAATTTGTCTGTGAATCCAAGACATCAAAACTTAATGTCTTACATCTGTAAGATGTGCAGAAAGAAAAAGAACACCACATTATTAGGACATGCCTACATTGAGTAATTGGTTGCAAAACGATAGGACTGGAACAGTCATTGAATGAACTAGTCATGGAGTCAAAAGCTGAATGATCACATCTATGTGGCACTAGTGCAAGCCAAGCAATCAGAGAGCAATGTCATGCCAACAGTTACACAATCTTCAAGAACTGAGCCAGTGCCTACACAGCACCACATTATATTTCTTCAGCCTTCCTGTGTACAGGTCCAAGTCTTTCAGTTCATTCAGAACTAACTCAAGGATCTTTAATGTATTGTCATGTACAGCCATATCATTATATGTTCCTTCATACTCAGGCATTGCATATTGCAATGGGTTTTCCAGCTTACCACTGGGTAAGCTTCATTGTTCTCTTCTTCATCCATTTTATGAGCTGATGCACACAAAATACTGTTGGTACCTCTTGCATCTGCCTCCTGGGTCCTTTCTCTGCTATTTCTCCTTCTGCTGCTGCCCCTTGAAATCCTCCCTCTCAGGGCTCACACTATTACCTACCAGCAGCAGCTCTTTCTCATCACCATTTCAGCTGTGTGACAGATGGCAAGTTAGTGGACTGTTAAGCTCCCTTCTGCACCACAGTTCACTTTTAAGGGTGACATGTCTCACAGGCAACATGTGTTTTCATCTTGTGATCTGTTTTTTTCTGCAGTCAGCTCTTTGGAATCCACTCCCAAAGGCATCCTCTGCGCTACCACAATTAAAATCATGCTTCAGCTTAAAATACAATATATTAAAAATATAAAATAATATTATACAAGTATTTATATAGGAAATAGGTGAATAATAAGACTAAACAAAATGTTTAGACTTTTGGGGACAATATACACTGGCCTACCAACCACTGAAAGGTGTCTTATAGATAAGAAAATTTTCTGTTTAAAGAACAAGAGTTTTCCTCTTCCTCTGACTGAGATCTTTGCTCTTCTGTATGATTTCAGAAGTTAGTGATAGTATTTAAAATGGATCTGAATATACGAGAAGTTGAACACTACATACAACCAGCTGGAATCAGTCAAAGCTTTGAGTGCTCAGAATCACTCAGGATGGATATGCCTTATCCTTCCCAGTGCCTTATCTTAGATAAATATGATAGAATTCAAAGCTATAAAGTTATTTTTACTGAGTCCCCTGGCTCCCCACATTCACTTCAGGCACTTTGGAAGTATTTTTGTATCTAATTTGAACAGGAATAAATAAGAATTTATTGAATTCATTCTAAAAAATCTAGGGGGTTGGGGGTTTCCTTGACCGAGCGAATAACAATGGAGAGAGTTCTTCAAGCTGTGCTTAAGAGGAACTGACATCTTGTGAGAATTTGATACCTTTTCCAAAAACACACTTTCCCATAGCATAGAAGGCACTGAATTTATGCAGTTGAAAACACAGGAACAGCTAGATTTGAAATTTGCATCTGATAAAATTTAAAGATGTGCATGCGAAATCAAGACTCTCCTTGACATATGAATGACATTAGGAATGAATAGTACTATGTTAGCAAATTCCAGATGGTGAAGTTTGTCATATTGGTCAGCAATATTTGCTAAGCTGAATTTCTCAAAAGTGCCTAGCACTGAACACATGACCATAGTACTGTACAAAGCAACAGAGGATTTTTGGCCAACTAGACTGTGTGATTGGCAAAACATTCAGATATTTCATTTTGGAAAAGAAATGTCACTTTATGGAGTGGAACTTCCAACAGACTATTCCACTGCCACTACTGAAAGGGAAAGAATCTCTATTTTTTCCTTTATTTAAAAGTAGAATAAGTTATTTCAAAATCATGGGCATATGAATACAGGCTTCTGATACGTAAAATATTATCTTGTTTTTAGGTTACAGGAAAAAAAACATAACTAAATTTTGTGGACCTATGGGGTTTTCCAGCTTGCTCCAATTACATCATTATTGTATTTAGAACAGTTAATTTTATGTCAACAATCACTGATAATACTCTAAATATTTTTATTGTTTTACCACCTGTAGATTGAAAAATATTTTCACAAATGCTGCTGAGGAAAACAGCTTTCATTTTGTGTGAGCTGACTTCAAAGCAGTGGGTTTAATGCATTTAGATGGCCATCAATATGGCAAAAAACTACAAGATAAAACAAAAGTAGGCTTGTCTCTTTGTTTTTGAAAGTAAACACTGTTATTAGGTTGGGAGGTGTAAAAGAAGCAGAAACAGTAGGTACCCATTCCACCTCTTTTGTATTGGAGGTTAAAATAGTGTTGGGGACAGAATGGGGAACAAATTTTATTTTCCAAAAAAGAGGAGCCAGCTGTGGTAAATAGTCCAGAGCTACTGATCTTCTATATTCCTCTCACTTTTCTGTGACAGTGCTGCCAAATTGTTTAGAAAATTTGTACTGTTTGACAAATACCGTTAACAAAAAAATTGACTGAAGGAAGGAAACACTGGGACAGGCATCAAAATGAAGGAAGGTTTCTCCAAAGAGACCAGGCCTGAATTTTTTCTCATGAAACTAGTTCCAGTTCTAACTAAAATACCGTCATTTTCCAGAAAACTTTAAGACAGGACAAGATTATTTTTGCTCAGTTACAACTTGGCACATTTTAGTTAAAAGAAGATGATATTTTACACTTCGCAGAGTAAAACAAATCAGAACGACAACAAGTAAAAAAAGATTGCTTCCTGAAGAAAACACTCAGTTGCACCAGTCTTGGTCTTCCTTCGATGGTTGCTGCACAAGAGGCATAGGAAAGGAAAGCTGGAATTGTGTTCTTCTCTTGAAAGAGTGCCATCCAGGTAGTTAAAAGTCCACCTCAGATCTCAGCTGGATATTGATTTCTCTCTGACAATTCTGTCCTGAGCTGCAGCCAGCTTGAAATGTGTGAGGTGTTTAAGAGGCAGTGCTTGGACAAGTGCCAGTGTGTTTGTTATCTACTGCAGTCATCCAGGACAGGAGCAGAATGGAAAAAACTTCGGTAAGAAACCTCTTTTCAGCTTATGGCTTGTGCAAGGATGGAGTAGTTTTGGATTTGAGCAAGTAGACAGACTTCTTTAGCTAATTACAAAGTAGTTAAAAAGAAAGCAGAATGTAACATCAACTCATCAAAATACTGATCATTTTTTTTTATCCCAAGCTGACAATTTTTTGCTGAACTTTTAATTTCCCTGAAGTCTTCCAAGTTTTCACATGAATTTTCATAAATGAGTGATTAACTTATGCACCTTTTGTTCTCACACCTATCTTCAAATTCAGTTTGTCTTAACCCTCACAGAATATCTTGGCGATTGCTGTAAGCCCCATTTGCTTCTTGTAGTGTAGGGATTCAGTAAGATAAGGGATGTTCCTACCATTTCCCCACTAAAATTTCTCATCATTAGCTTCCTAGACTGAGAAAACACAGACCTAAAAGTGACTGACTTACAGTTTGTTTGGTCTGTTTTATTTTGCCACTGACCCACCTGAAAGCCCTGTGGCTTTACTGAATGCATACCATCTGTAGATGTCCTCCAGGCAACAGCTTCTGAAATGGAAAAATTCTTTTTACTATTCTCTCTAGGTCTCTATTCCATACCTGTTTCCCCTCATCATCACCTTCAGAACTGTTTTGGTCTCTTTTACTAATAGACTTATCTTCAGATTTTCTCTCCTGTGCATGTGCAGGAATTTGTATTTATGAACTCAGTGAGGTGCTCCAAAGAAGTGTGACTTGACACATTAACACATCTTGCTATACATTCAAAGGCAGAGCACGTCTCACTGTCAGTGGCAAAGGAGAACAGTTCATCACTCAGCATGACACGCTGTTCATCACTTAAGTGAAGTGGGAAACACTTCATTCTTTGCAAATAGACTAGCTGTGTATAAAAATCTCTTTATTCACCTCTGAAATAATGCTTTTTCAATTGTAATGAAGATATGGATAGAAAGGAAAGTAAGTCTTTGTCTACATGCTAAATCAGCTATATCTGATTTTTGGTTCTTTTTATTGCACTAAAATACTTGGTTCATTTACCTCCTCATGATGCAGCTGGCATGAATATTGCTTATAACTTGTTTTCAACATTAAAATCTGAAAATATCTCATTAGAGATATCAGATGACTAAAAGCTGAATTAAAGCATGACAGAAATCTGACTGTAACAAGATATATACCATTGTTTTAATTTTAAAGTGTATAGAATTACCTATTGTTCCAAATGTTCTCTTGTTTTAACTCGAACTTATATTTTTTTAAGTAGCATAACAAATGTGTAACAATGCACATACATTCATACTATAATCTCCTTAGAAACTGTGACCCACATAAATGCATATGTATCCTTAATTTTCCTTTCCAAGTTAAAACTGAAATCCATTCAGTTTAAATAAATAAATAAAATCCAAACTGAAGTACCATATACTTGGAAGTCTTTCAGAAATTATTCTTTACTGAAATTTCATCAAGCAAATTACTTACTAAAGGATTATGGAATTATAATATTTACATTTTA
The DNA here is from genome assembly GCF_002078875.1 of Numida meleagris. Classification (NCBI taxonomy): domain Eukaryota; kingdom Metazoa; phylum Chordata; class Aves; order Galliformes; family Numididae; genus Numida; species Numida meleagris. Next base: position 101,617,468 of record NC_034411.1, read on the forward strand.
TGGAGATCAGAAAAATCAATGCAAAGAAAAGAAATATAATTTACATACGGGGGACAGGTGCAAAGAAAAGATTTGCCAATATCCCCTTGCAAACGAGAGGCAAAGGTGTAAATAGAACTCTATTTTTTGCTTTCAGATCAATATTCTATTTATTAGAGAATACTGCTTAGAATAAAAAGAAAATATTAAATCACTGAAGATTATTTATGATTTTTTTAATGTTCATTTTAGTGTTCTTTATACACAATCTTTAGTCATTGACTTCTGCTAGTGCCAGATAGTGGAGAACTGAGTAATCTTGTAATATGAAAGTTGTACTCAGCGCTGGTGAGGCCACACCTTGAGTGCTGTGTTCAGTTTTGGGTCCCTCACTGCAAGACATACATTGGGGCCCTGGAGCATGTCCAGAGAAGGGCAACAAAACTGTGAAGGATCTGGAGCACAAGTCTTATGAGGAGCAGACAAGGGAACTTGGATGGTTCAGTCTGGAGAAGAGAAGGCTCAGGGGTCACCTTATCGCTCTCTATGACTCCCTGAAAGGAGGTTGTAGCAAGCTGGGAGTCAGCCTCTTCTCCCAGGTAAGTGATAAGATGAAAGATGATGGTCTTAAGTTGTACAAGGGGACGTTCAGGTTGGAAATTAGGAAAAAATTCTTCTCAGAAAGAGCAGTGCAGTGTTAGGAGAGGCTGCCCAGGGAGGTATCGGGGTCACTGTCACTGGAGGTATTCAAGAAATGTGTAAATGTGGCACTCAGGGACATGGTTTAGTGGGTATGGTGGTGATGGGTAGATGATTACACTAGATGATCTTAGAGATCTTTTCCAACTGTAATGATTCTATGATTCTAAGTTAGATGGCAAAGAATCACATTTTTATCATCTGGGGAAGGAGAACATGTTTTGTTCCACAACAAAGAGCGCAGACATAGACATAATTATAGCTGCTCCTTTCCTGGAAAACAACAAGGTGTTTTCATGACTCTGGCAATGGTGGATAAATGAGATGTACTGGATGGAAGAAAAAATGACTCAGGTAAGACCACTGCATACTGTCATCATTTTAGCTTGAACAAAGTGCTCTTTGGTCATTTAAAAAAAAAAAAAACAGTTAAAAAAATGTTACATTTTTTTCTGAGAAGATTTCACTGTGGGAGTATCTCAGGGGGAGGATGTCCCTGGTGAGAAGTTGTGCTGCTGCTAGGAGACAACTGATTGAGCATGGCTGTAGAGTGTCCATGTCAAATTTTCCTGTCAGTAGTAGTTTACCTTTCCCTCACACTGCTCACACTGTTAGCCTTTCTGTAAAGATTCTCTGTTCCACATGGCAAAGGAGGAAACATGCAGAGATCTCTGAAAATAGAAATAAGGTTTCTCATCAAGATGGGAAAAATGTCTGGCAGGGATTAAAAAATGCCTTCTGAGTACAGATGCCCACTGTGGAAAAAGATTTCTAAGCCAAGGAGAGGTGTTTTCTTTGTTACTACAATAATTCTGAAATAATTGAGCCTATAATGTCTAGGTGTTTCTCATCACCATCCTCACTGTCATGTCTGTAGACCATTAGTTTCTACTCAGCAGCATTGGACTGCTATCTTCCAAAGGCCTGTTTTCATGTCAGCTTGTGTAGCAGCAATCTTTAACTAAAGAACAAGATCTGGTGGCAGTGTTTTGTTTGTTTGCCTCCTTTGGTTTATTTAGGCTAAGAGTTCGTGACGATGATAGTAACGTGGTGTTCATGCTGGATACTCAAAGTTTGAGGGTAATATTCCAGAATCAGTGACCGATCTCCGGAGATCATATCTAAAAATCAAAAGTCTACATGTGATCTGCAGTGTTTTTGCAAAGTTCTGTGACATGTCCCATTCATCCACCCCTCAGAAGACATCCTAACAGGAGTACAAGGCACCTTATCAACAGTCTTCATGTATCTTTCATTGAGTACTCGCTCTTAGTCAATGAAATGAACCTAGGAACAGTGTTGGAGGTTGAGTGCTGTCTGTGTGTGTGAAAGGGGGAGGAAATATGCAAGCAGAGATTTTGCAGCCAAGTATCTGAACTTGCTACCTGCTTTTAACTACCACAGCTGGGAGGACAAAACCATGTACTTTTCTCACTTCTTTTATGGGTCTGTCATCTATTGTTGTTGAAAACATATAAGGAATTTTGTATTATGATGTAATTTATGTAACTTGTCCAAAACAATATTAGATTTATTCCATTTGCTATATATGAAAGATATCATTAGAATGCAGCCCATTTGGCAAAACTTGTCTCATAGTTCCGGGCAAGGATTCAATCACCTGTTGCTAAGATACTTAAAAAATATTGTCTGTTTTTAAATGTTCCTTTTTAATTGAATAAACTGTTAGTTTGAAATATTGCTGCTGAGGTTAAAAAGGTTTATAAAATCATATAACTTTTTTTACTGGAAGGCAAGTTTTAGAATCACTTAAATGCAACAGCTGTGGCTTTTATTTATTTTGTTCTTTAGTTAGATATTAGAAGTTGTATTCAAATAATGACTGCTTGAATATTTTTGAACTGAGTTATTAGAACAATGTCATAGACCAGCTTAAAATTTTGAGTACCAATACATTAGATCTGCAGAATGCACGTCAGCTCTGTAAAAATTTCCAGGAAACAAAACTGTTCTTATGGGCTCTGATAATGCACAGGAATGTTACACTGACACTGGCACGTTACCTCCTTGCAATAAAATTGAAGGCATAAAGCCATATACTTCCTATCACTATATATTTAGAATGATGTAACATGGTCATAAAATATATCAAAAATGCTCTTTTTTTCTTTTATTTTTTTCTAATATCTAGAAGTCTAATATCCTTTAATATCTAAGTAGTATATTTACGTATATTTTGTCAAAGGGAGACCACCAAAAAATGGAATTACACTGACATAATATTTGATTACTGAAGTATGAATCTGTTGTATGTGAAGTTCAGACAACACAGTAGAGTTCTCTTTCTGATTGGATTAGTTTTTATTTCACTGCAGTAGAATTTACAGGCAGAAGGTGTGTTCTGCTTGCCTAATAAAATTGCACTTAGTATATTAACACTTCTGGGCCCTGACACTCACAGGTAAATTCTCAGCAGGATTTTGGAGTCTTAAAGATCTCTTCTTTGAATTTATCTTTTGTAGTCTGTAAAGAGCAGAGAGTGTTTTATACCATCAATCTAACTGCCAAGCTGGTTAACTGAATGACACCCAATTCTTTAGATATTTGATTTTTATATTTCACTGAAGAACTTTGCTGCAGAATGGAAGATATCAGTCTATGCTTTTGGGTAGAGAAAATATTCCTATTATTTGACAGATATGAAACCATTTTATTTTACTTTATTTTATTTCCTGTTTTTTTTTGTTTGTTTGTTTTTTAGGAGTTTTATACTTTGACTGTTTATTAGCTTCATAAACAGAGTGCTTATTTAGCCTGGAAGGTACTGCTGATGGATCATGAAGTCCATCATCTCCCTGCATCATAGCAGGATCGAAGTCTTTACTTCCGAGTCAGTCCCAAATAGATAGGTGGCTTAGCCCTGAATACTCAAGTGAGGTGATTCCATGACCTCTTTTGGCAGTGTGCACCACTTCCTGAATGTTCTTAGAGTTTTTCTAACATTTACCCTAAGTTTTCTCAACTAGGTTTCAATTGCACTACATTGTATAATTTCATTGATGATGAATAAGAGCAATTTGTTTTAATCTTTTTTTACCAAATATCTCTGTACAAAATGCCTCTTTATGAACTTACAAATTCAACTCAGTGTTTATGAAATGTTTTGTAAGGTTTACAACACTTATGGACATTGACAGTGCACAAGTTGTAGATGTACTTAGCTTTACTATCAACATTGCAAGAGAGACATTTCATTGACTGAAAACCTACAGTTTAGAAATTATTAAATTACTAAAAGGATGATTGTGAAGTTTTGCAGTCACACGAAATATAGATAGTTCAAAAAATTTTAGCAAAGAAGCACAAGGACTTTCTTAATAAAAGGTAAATAAAGGTCACAGTGCAATGTGCTTCTAAGAAATACCAGTGAACCAAGGCAAGCCAAGGCTATAGATCCAAACTTCTCCAAACTGTCATAATGTTTTCGGTTTCCCCAGTCTGTGTGGTGAAAGAAAGCCAGGAAAGAGCCCAGGCAGGTAAGCCCAAGTCCTACATCATCGTACTGAATTTTACATTGCTCTTGCTCTACATCTTAACAATTGAAAACCAAGACCCCACTGCAATGGCGCTTATTTGGGAACACATTTTTTCATAATTAACTGTTGCATTAGTTAAAAAAAATTAAAAAGGTGGGTGAGGAGAACACTGTTTACTTGTGTATTGTAAATAACTAGATACTGTACTATGCCTAGTATCCACAAAGTGAAAGGGGAAAAGAAGGTATCATTGAGCTGCTCCCTGTTATTTTACAATGTTAAAAGACCAAGAATAAAGAGGAATATATTGTTTTTAAAAAATGTAATTTATATGCGGATCAGACTCATCTGAAAGTCTCATCTGGACAAACTGATCTATGAAGTGTGTCTGTTCCCTAACAATTATCAATCTAATGTATGAAAAAAATTTTTAGTCTAACAAAATCTTGATGTCTTTGTATGAGCTCTTGCCTACACTTACTTTACAATGAATACAGAGCATAGCCTCTTCCTTACTGAAATTCATCTCATCTTAAAACAGTCATCTAAGATAGATCACATGAATTGTGCCTTCAAGTCCTTATTTTTCTTCTTTTACTGTTAAGAAGGCTGGAGCAATCTTATCTGACATCAGACAGCTAGGGTTAGATGAGATGAATGTCTTCTCCCAGTCACTTTAACTGGTGAGTACCTGCAACTGCACTCTCCTTCCCTCTTTTAGCTTGTGTCCAGTATGCAGTTTGATGAAGCTGATTTCTATGTCTCATCACTGCACAGAAGTTTGTTCGAGAGCTTACCTGGAAGCTGTCATAAAATCCAATGCTTCTACTCATTTGGAAATGTATTACGTTTCAAATGGAAAACTCTTTTTCTGTCCCCATATGAAGGCTGTTTAGTGGCTCTTACCAGCTGTGATGGGGACACTCCAACAGCCAGGAACCTATTTCCAAGCATTGTCCCTAGCCCCTGAAGCAGTTAACTTTCTCTTGATTCCTGGGGATGAGGAGGCTTTAAGCATGTTAGTTAAGTTTATTCAGAGAGATTGACTCTGACAAAGTCTGTGGAATGGAGACTGTGGATGTATTTAAATGTGTTCTCCACCTGCACACACGCACAGCAGCATCGTCCAACTCTGATGCATTTCAGATTGATTGAAACTATAAATAGTGCTGCTGGCAAAGCTGCAAACAGTAACTTCTGGACTAAACTTCAGCCTTTGCACAGAAAAGTCAGTCAGATCAGTGAACAGTACAGTTTGTTGGGTTTAAGGTATGTCGTTGAGTTCTCTACTTCTCATAACACTGTCAGACTTACTTCTGTTTAATCTCATGCAGTAACAAGCTAGCAGAGTTTAAATAAAAAATTCCCAGTATTAAAAACAAAAGTGATTATCCTGCAATCCCCAAAGGCCTGGCTGTTGCCAGCAGTTAACCGTTGATGCGTGAGAATGACCTGGAGGTCAAAAGAGATTTCTTTAGCTAACGAGCTTGGTTTGTGCATGGCTCAGAGATGTGAATCAACATTTTCTACCTCTAGTAGTGGGGAGATGTGACACTGGCAAAGGTTTCAGATTAGAAAGAAAAATGAAGACAACAACAATTTTTTCTGTGTAGCTTTTTTGCCAAAAATCAGCTCTGTAGGACTTGTCTACATTATAGTTATCAGAAAATCACAGAAATTATTCTTCACAAGATAGATCCCTGAGTTTTACCCTGAGCTGAAGTTTTCATCCTAAATATGATTTTTCAATTAGAAAAACATGACTAAGGCTCATGTTTTCCAACCAGCTGTCCCAAAATTTCTAATCTTACATCAGCCACTGCCCTGCTGTGTGACTGCAGGCAATTTCTCAACTCATTTATTTTCATTTATGATTATTTGTATTGCTGTATATCTAGGAGCCAGAGCCCTCTGTGCCAGGTGCTGTAAAAGAGAACAGAGTACAATTCCTACTGGACAAAATTGAGAATCTAAATACAGCTAAAAGACTGCAATGGACACAGCCTGACAGCTGAGGAATAAAAGAAACAAGTGACATAGTATGTCTTACCATGGTACGCAAAGATCTTTACATAGAATCACAGAATCGTTTGAGTTGGAAGGGACTCTTAAAGGCCTTCTAGTACAACTGCTCTGCAATGAACAAGGGACACCTACAGTTTCATCAGGTGCTCAGAGCCCCGTCCAGCCTGATCTTGAATATGTCCAAGGACAGGTCATGCATCACTCCTCTGGACAGCATGTTCCAATACCTCACCATCCTTATTGTAAAAACCTTTGGGAATCTCTGAATCTCTTTCAAAAGGTAAGAGTAGCACATGAGGAAGAACAAAGGTGCATAGAAGCCCACACAAGTCAGACATGTACAGACCATCTGGGAACTGCCTTGCTGGTGAAGGTCCATGGCTGTCCCAGTGACGTGAAAGAGGGAGATGAGGGATGCCGCAAGATGAGCAGAGTGATCATTCAGATGATGGCCAGGCCATGTGGAAGGACTGCATATATCAAAGTGATGGAAGGAGTACACAGCAGTACTCAACATGTGATGTAGTGAGAGCTTCATTGAGTAGTAGGCATGGGGGCTAGAGGGAGAAGTTGTATTTTAGAAACATTATAGTGAAATAGCACATTTGAGATGCATCCTGGGTATGAATACCCACAGAGAAATGGCTCAGTGATTGCACGTAAATAGTGAAATGACAGAGTTATGGCAGCCTGGTGATGCTACTCTTTGACTTGGAAGTATTGTAATCTCTTTAATGATGGCATTCCATTTTCACTAATGCTTAGCAGGATGTGTCCCCTCCTGCACTGTGAAAAATAGCTAATAGAAAATTCAATATGTAAATAGGTCCCTCAGCTCTCTTTAAATTCATTTTATGATTCTAGGTGGTGAAAAGCTCAATTTGAAGACTTAATTAAGAAAATTATAAACAAGGGAGAGGACCAAATAAATCTACAACACCTGCTTATGCTATGAATTCATTTTTTTTGCAAAATATAAAAAAAACCCTCATCTTCACAATTAAACTAACCCAACTGTTAAGTTGACCATCCAGATTTCACGTGATTAGTTTTTATCACTGCCACATCTGTACTCCACCAGGATTTAATTCAAAATGTGAGTCTTTCCTAAATCACAGCACTTAAACTTCTAATCTTGTTTGTTTGTTTTGATTAAACAAAGATGTTCTGCTTTTTTTGTAGAAGTGATGTCACCTAATTGACTGCATGTTGGTTTAGCTTTTAAAGCCATAAAATGTGATTCTATTCTTCGTAGCTTTTAAGCTTGATTAAAGCAAGCTCCTCAAGTTGTTCTGTAATAGCAAGGCTCCCCAGAAATGGGGAGAGATTCTCAAGTGGTTTAATGTTTAGAAAATGAAGAAACATCTCCACCCTCTCATGTAACCACAGGAAACAAAGTATTAAAGTTGGGGAGGGGGAAAGGAGTGGGAGAAAGAAAAGTTTGTTCTCTGTCTTTCCCCTAAAATATGAACCACAAAGAATTGTTTTCCTTTCATGTGAAGAGGTTTTCAATGTTTCATTTCCTTAGCTTTCTGTATAGTACTAGCAAAACTCTTAAATCACTAGTTAGCGGTTTCGATCTAAATCTCATCATCTAATTATTTTTACAGTGCATTCTTGGAAGGGTAGGAATGGTTCTGCCAGAAGATGTTTCACAATAATTAGAAGCCCCAATGGGTCTCTTAAGAATGTTTAAAGGGTTCCATATGCAGACTGCTATGGGGACCCATACTGTACACAGCTCTTCGTTTGAAGCAATAAGTCTTGACAGCCCTTGTTGTATTTTATTATAGCAAACAAAATCCATGCCAACCAATCAGGTTACTGGATGCTTTACCATTCTACTCTGGGAAAAATAACAACGGAGATCAGTTAGCTACAAAGACGCTGTCATACTCATGCAAGAATGGGCTGCTTGAAAGGTATTTCTCTCAAAGACTTTGTTGTGACATAGGGATGACACTAGAAGGTGATTTTTAGCAAATTAACCTGCTTTAAAACTGACACATAAAATTTTTAGTTTCCATGTTTGCAATGAACGTACAGAAATGGGGTTTTGAAGTTAAAATGTATGCACCAGAATATGGCTTGATAATGCATATGCAAATTGCCAATAAAAGCAGCACAGCTCTCCTACCATTGTGTGCATTAGCCACTGAATACTTTTGACTGAGCATTTCTTTCTTGTGTAGTCTCTTTGCATACATTAAGAGGTGCCTGAAGAAAGTGGGCCAGACAAGGAGGGCCATACCTCATACTTCATTAATTTCTTTGTGCATATTGCATGTTAAGAAATGTGTAGTTACTTCAAAGAAAGAAAGAAAGCTGGAGCTCTTCCTCAGTGAAATATTGATTCATAACATGCATGTAAGCAAAAATAGGCAATTGAGGCAGACAAGGAAAAAGAAAACTCTCCATTCAAACAATCATTATTACTACAAGGGCTTAGCAAGAAAGCAGAACATTTCAAGAGCATCCTCTTCCTTCTGAGTCTCACATAATGCTCTGACTTGTCAGCTAGCTTTTGGGAAAACTTAGCTGGAGTTATCTCTTGTTCCCTGGGAGTAGCAGAACATTTTTTGTAGATAACTAGAGATGTATGTTTCCAGAAAAGTTATTTTCCTGCATATGTTAAATATTTGTGGCTATATTAGGCATGCTCAAATGTATGCATGCAATCGCATATGCCTACAGTTTCAAACCTAGTTCACAATGTCTTGGTGTTAGGATACAGACACATTCCCTGCATCAACTGTAAAATAATTGGCTTCATCTCTACTTTTATTTTAAGTGAATGCTTTGGCACAAACTCACTTTGAGACATTATGGTATGGAACAGATATCTGTGTTTTATTCTGTGCGACTGATGTGGAGTAGTCCAGGATTTAAATATTACAAGAAGTGAATTACTTCAGTAACATTCTTTGTTTGGAAGGTTAATTTTAAATCTATATTTTTTTCCAAGATATTTATAAATTTCTTGTGAGCATGTGTTTTGCAGTTTTAAAACAATCACTGTGATTTTATCTAAGTTGTTCTGAAATTTTCAGACAATATTTAGAATTTGCATTAATTCTTTGATTTGTTGCTTCTCTTACAGTTTTTAAATGAACAATCTGAGTTTTTGGTCTCTGTGAAATGGGCAGGATATATTTACTGTCTTTTTTATAAGAATTGCCATTGCTCTTCCCCTACTAGATAGAGGACAGATAAATATAAATCTGATGTAGATCATGAGTCTTTTTTTTTAAGTTTCCTGTAAGTACAAGACAACATGGGACAACTAGACTAGCTCTGATTACTCCATGTACTTTTCACAAATACAGTATTAGTAGTTATCTGAAAACTTTTTCTTTTCTTACTTTTTGCCTCATGTTTCTGTGTTTTTCACAGTTCAAATAGAGAAATAGGCTTACTCAGAAATAAAAACTATGAACTCAAATGGAATAAAACTCTCCCTGGAGATGTTCACTTCTCTTTGGTTCCTGTAGAAGATATCCAGAGCAAATAGCCTTCAAAAGTAGATAACTCATGAAGGTGCTTGCAGTTAGTTACTTAATTCTAATTTTATTAAAGTACAAAAAAATCAGTGCCTTTCTGCTACCCCTTCTTACTACCCACTGCAAACTGAAAAACATCCCCTAGTGTTGCTATGAAACACTGAGATGTTGGGTGCAAAAGACAGTAATAAGTATTCTCAAAATCTCAAGAGAAAGAAAAACCATTGTCCACATTATTAGTGTGAAGTTTTAGAGGTGATGATGCCCAAATGATCCTGAAGAATGAACTGTGTCCTGTGCCAAAGAAGACTGCATGCACTCTTCACTAACCTTTGCCAGAGTGACTTGGGACCTGATCAAGATGAACTAGTCAGACAGCAGATACGTAGGTTGCTCCAAAAGTAATGTCTCCTATTTATTTCCATGGAAACTACAACAGATACAAAGAGCACAATAACACTCTTTGATAGAAAAAATTATCAATTACAAAACATGACTATGAGAGCAGCCCTTATATATTTATTTATCTATATATGTCTTGAATTGTAACTTAACAGTTGTCAGAGAGGAGGAATGCTTTCCTTCCACCAGCCCTTTGGAGACAGACCTAAATCAAAGAATCACAGAATTGTTCAGGTTGGAAAAGACCTTCAAGATCATCAAAACCAACCGCAACCTAACCATACTACTCTAACTCTAACAACCCACCACTAAATCATGTCCCCGAGCACCACATCCAGACGGTTTTTAAACACATTCAGGGATGGTGACTCAACCACTTCCCTGGGGAGCCTGTTCCAGTGCTTAACAACCCTTTCTGTAAAGAAGTTTTTCCTCATATCCAACCTAAACACCCCTGGTGCAACTTGAGGCCATTTCCCCTTGTTCTGTCATCTGTCACCAGTGAGAAGAGACCAACCCCGCTCTCACTGCAATCACCTTTCAGGTATTTGAAGAGAGCAATAAGATCTCCCCTCAGCTTCCTCTTCCCCAGACAAAACAGCCCCAGTTCCTTTAGTCTCTCCTCGTAGGGCATATTCTCCAAGCCCTTCACAAGCCTTGTTGCCCTTCTTTGCACCTGCTCCAGCACCTCAATGTCCTTTCTGTAATAAGGTGCCCAAAACTGAACACAGTACTCGAGGTGGGGCCTCATCAGTGCCGAGTACAGGGGCAGGTTTACTTCCCTAGTCCTGCTCACCACACAATTCTTGATACAAGTAGGATGCCATTGGCCTTCTTGGCCACCTGGGAACACTGCTGGCTCATATTCAGCCGACTGTCCATCAGCACACCAAGGTCCCTTTCCGTCAGGCAGCTTTCCAGCCACTCCTTCCCAAGCCTGTAGGGTTGCCTGGGGTTGTTGTGACCAAAATGCAGGACTTGACAGTTGGCCCTGTTGAAACTCATAGGGTTTACCTTGGCCCATCGATGCAGTCTATCCAGGTCCCTCTGTAGTGCCTTTCTACCCTCCAGCAGATCAGCACTCCCTCCCAACTTGGTGTTGTCTGCAAACTTACTGAGGGTGCACCCAAACCCCTCATCAAGATCATTGATAAAGATGTGGAATAGAAGAGGCCCCAGCACCGAGCCCTGGGGGACACCGATCGTGACTGGCCGCCAGGTGAATTTAACTCCATTGACCACAAGACTCTGGGCCCAGCCATCCAGCCAGTGTTTCACCCAGCAGAGTGTATGCCCATCGAAACCCTGGACAGCCAGCTTCTCCACAATGACGCTGTGGGGGACAGTGTCAAAGGCCTTACTGAAGTCCAGGTAGACCACATCAACAGCCTTGCCTTCATCCAGTAAGCAGATCACCTTGTCATAGAATGAAATCAGGTTTGTCAAGAAGGATCTACCAGTCATGCACCCCAAAATTCATGAAAATAGCTCTTTAATTTTATAAGGAATGTATTTTTGTACCTAGACATAATGCAAGGTCTGCTCCAAAACCAATGCCTCTCATTTTCATGATATCAGAGGCAGATGGTGGTGGTATAGCAAGTAGAGGTTAAAACTCTCCATCAGTATTCCTTAAATTTTGTTGCCATGAAACACAGATAGCAGCAGAGGGGGAGACTGTCAAAATGGTGTCTCACATTGAAGTGCCTATGAAGCAAAGATGTGGAATTGAATTACTCTGTGTGGAAAACATGGTGCTTGTTGACATTCATCAACACTTGCTGAACATTTATGGAGACCAAACAGTGGATCTGAGCACACCGAGGCAGTGGGTGGTGAGTTTCAGCAGTGGTGATGGCAACAATGGAGCACCTCCACAGGTTCTTGTTCATTGCTGGTGAAAAGGCATAGCTAATGGTAGTGACTATGTTGAAAAATAGTTTTTCATAGCTGAGAATGTTCTCTATGAAATAGTGTTATTGTGCTCTTTGTATCCAGTGTAGTTTCCATTGAAATAAATGGGAGGAATTACTTTCAGCGCAACCTACTTAGTTATAACATCATGCTATTCTGTTCTGCAACTTTTTGCTCATCTGAGGTTACCCTGGCTGTACTTTTCCTTCTTTTCCCTCAGTTTAATCAGCATTTCCTTGCTCAGCTGTGCTGGTTTTCCTCCTCTGCTTGATTTCTTATGCTGGGGGATGGAGAGCTCTTATGCTCTCAGAGAGGTGACTTGAAAGAACTGCCATCTCTGTTCCATCCCTATGTCTCTAAGGACAGTGTCCCAGGGGATCTCATCCAATAATTTCTTAAACGTCCTGAAGTTCACTGTCCTGAAATTCTGGGTCCTGACTCTGCTCTTTTCCTGAAGTTTCTTAGGTTTTATCTTAAAAATTCAGAACATTTGTTTCTATCTTGTTCTTCTATAATCAGCTTAATCAGCTCATGAGCATGTAATCAAAAAATAATATTTATATCATAGAATCATAGAATCATAGAATCATAGAATGGCCTGGGTTGAAAAGGACCTCAAAGATCATCGAGTCTCAACCCCCCTGCCAAGTGCAGGGTCGCCAACCACTAGACCAGGCTGCCCAGAGCCACGTCCAGTCTGGCTTTGAACGCCTCCAGAGACGGGGCGTCCACAACCTCCCTGGGCAACCTGTTCCAGTGTGTCACCACCCTCTGAGTGAAAAACTTCCTCCTAACATCTAACCTAAATCTCCCCTGTCTCAGCTTAAACCATTCCCCCTTGTCCTATCTCTCTCTACCCTCACAAACAATCAACCCCCCTCCTGTTTATACACTCCCTATATCCATCTCTTTTATTAAAATCTTTTTTCTTCCATCTTATTCCAAACACTTCTTTTATACTCCTAGACTCAAGGATTGCTCAGGAGAGGGCTAGTTATCACGGGCTAGAATTGGCAGAATCACTAAAGAGGTTGTATCACCTCACAATTTTTAATTACTGCATATAGTCCTTTTTTCCCTCCCAAGCTAGGACATTCATCCTCCTCACTGTCATTGTATATTTTATTCCAATTGTTTTCAATTCATCTCTCTCTTTATACTCAGTCAATTCCAGGTGCTCCTTAGACAGCGTGACTGATTTGAGAAAGTCTAGTCTATGTAAGACTCCTTCTAGCCGAACATCCTAAAATTCCAAGAAAATTTCTATCCCCCAAATATTTGTTGACCTTTGATTTTTCTCTTTCTCTTTCCCTTTCTCTTTCTCTTTCTCTTTCCCTTTCTCTTTCCCTTTCTCTTTCCCTTTCTCTTTC